>NC_073227.2:38211363-38514393 GCF_029281585.2 Gorilla gorilla gorilla | reverse complement strand
TAACATCTTTTAAAGAAATCATGAAGTGGAAAAACAACCGTAAACACTTTGGAAAGTTTTGAATAGATAACTCTGCTAATTTTCTCTGCAACTTACTTTCCTCTTATCTTTGTCTATCACTGACCTACAAACTGAGCTGCTTATATTAAGTTCAATAAACATATCTTAAAGCCTGCAAAATTTGCAATAATTCTTGGGATTGAAATAGTATATTATTTCACAAATCATCATTGCTTATTTTTCAAAAATGAATTAGTGAATAATTACCTTCTACTTTCATCTATGTTAAATAAAAATAGATTATTTCTGTAGGCTAGACATTCAATAAAATAATTAAAGGCATATCTTTATAGATCTATGTATTTTTTAAAAGATTATAGCAGCACCTGTAGTCCCAGCTACTCAGGAGGCTGGGGTAGGAGAATTGCTTGGGCTCGGAGGTTTAGGCTGGAGTGAACTGAGATCGTGTCACTGCATTCCAGGCTGGAAGACAGAGTAAGACCTTGTCTCAAAAAAAAAAAAAAAAAAAAGATTATAGCAAACATATTGTCATAATTATCCAGGAATCCCACGTGAAAAGTCCTCTTCAATGGCACCATAAAACCTGCAGAAACACTGAGCATTTAAAGAATTAGAACTCACAAATGTACTACCTGTTGTTATGGACAGAATTGTGTCCTTCCCAAAATTCATATGTTGAAGTCCTAACCACCACAGATTGTGACTGTATTTGGAGATAAGGTTTTTCAAGAAGTAATTGAGTTAAAAAGAGATCATAACTCTGGGCCCTAATCCAATATGACTGATGTCCTTTAAAAAGAAATGATTAGGACACAGATATGTACAGAGGGAAGGCCATGTGAAGACATATAGAGAAACACCGCCTGCAATCCAAGACTAGAGAGCTCAAAAGAAATCAACCCGGACAGGCATGGTGGCTCATGCCTGTAATCCCAGCACTTTGGGAGGCCGAGGGGGGCGGATCAAGGTCGGAAGATGGAGACCATCCTGGCCAACATGCTGATACCCCGACTCTACTAAAAATGCAAAAATTAGCCAGGCGTGGTGGTGCGCGCCTCGAATCCCAGCTACTCAGGAGGCTGAGGCAGGAGAATCGCTTGAACCTGGCAGGAGGAAGTTGCAGTGAGCCGAGATCGCGCCACTGCACTCCGGCCTGGTGATACAGCGAGACTCCGTCTGAAAAAAAAAAAAAAAAGAAACCAACCCTACTGAAACCTCGGTTTCAGACTTGTAGGTACAAAATAGTAAGAAAATAAATTTATCTTGTTTAAGCCATCCAGTATTTTGTTATGGCAGCCTTAGCAAACTAATGTACAATCATGTATTACTTAATGATGGGGATACATTCTGAGAAGCATTCATTGTTAGGCAATTTCATCCTTGTGCAAAGGTCATGAGTGTACTTACCCAAACCTAGAGAGTATAGCCCACTACACACCTAAACATATGGTATAGACTATTATGCTCCTAGGCGGCAAACCTGTACAGTATTTTACTGTAGTGAATACTGTAAGTAATTGGAACATAATTATGTTTTTGTATCTAAACATAGAAAAAGTGCAGTAGAAATGGGGCATAAAAGATTAAAAAATTGATATGACTCTATAGGGCACTTACTATGAATGCAGCTTGCAGAACTGGAAGCTGCTCTGGATGAGTCAGTGAGTGAGTGGCGTGTGAGTGTGAAGGCTTAGGACATTACTGTACACTACTGTAGACTTTATAAACACTGTATACTCAGGCCAAACTAAAATTTAGTTTTAAAAATTTCTTTCTTCAATAATAAATTAAGATTAGCTTACCGTAACTCTTATAAGTCTTTAAATATTTTTTAACTTTTTGACTCTGTTGCAATAAGCTTAAAATACAAACACATTGTACAGCTGTACAAACATATATGTATATATTTTGTGTCTTTAGTCTATAATATTTTTTCTGTTCATTTAACGTTTTATTTTTTACTTTTTAAGCTTTTTGTTTGTTTGTTTGTTAAAAAAGAAGACACAAACCCAAACATTGGCCTAGGCTTACACAGGGTAAGGAATATAAATATCACTTGTTTCCCAACTCCGCATCTTGTCCCACTGGAAGTTCTAACATGTTATTAGGTGATAGGAATTTCTCACCTCCATTATAATCCTATGAGAACACTGTCATATATACAGTTCCTCATTGTCCAAAACAGTGTATGTGGTACATGACTTCACCTGATCGAAGTACCTGCTTTATGTGCCATTGACAATCACTTCCTTTTCCTCTTATGCGCTCTTATCTTTTTTTCTGCTCCTATTTCTCCTTTTCCTGTGGTTCCTCTTTTTTATCTGATTTAAGTAAGCAAGAGAATATCCTTTTACTCATGTCTTGTTATTATGGTAATTCTTCCACTTTATGAATTTGTGCATACTGCAATTGAAATAGATGTTCAAACTGATTTTCAAAATAATTGCATTATTTCATCTTTTTATGACATGGGTCACATTGACGATAATATTATTCTTTATTTTTGTTGTTGTTGCTCTTGTTATTAAGTGGAATTGTGATATCGCTTTTTCTATCAATTTCTTCACTGTCTTTACAAATATAGCTCTCTCGCCTATCCCTTCGTGTAACTGTATTGCTGGCTTGCAGGACTCCATTTGAAAGGTTTAGTTATGTGGTTTAGTTAGGTTTAGTTATTAGTATCTTTTATACTAATAACTTAGTAATAATAACATACTGCGTGGTGACCGATATTATATATAATTCCTACCAAAATTATAGCAACAAAATTTTCCTTCCAAATTGTCCAACCAATGCAGTTATTTGAGGCTTTATAATTAAATAAAACATTTACTTTACTTTCAGTCACAAAATCTAAGTTTCTGCCTCTGGTCATGACTGCTACCAGCTAGTTTTTCCATTGTAAACAACTAGTAAACTGGAGAAAAGAAGAAAACAACTTTTTTCATATTTGGACAACTGGCTATGAAGAAGTGATTCCTGAAAGAGAGAAACAAATGAGGTGAGCCCCCACAGTTGTCCAGGATTTTTACTTGGAGGTATTAACCATATCATAGCATTAGGAGGGGAGTTAAAACCCAAAATTACCTTCCAGAACTAAGCAAAGATATATAAGATTGAGAGGTTGACATGGCCAGAATTTGTAGACTAGTGCTCTAGAGAAAATAAATTGATTCAGAAAAAAACCAAGAATCTGTTTAAGTCTTGCTTTTGTGTCCTTGACTGAATGCCAAGGTGTGCTATAGAGAATCAGATTCCACAAGGCTCAGAACAAATATAACTTCCAGGGAAATAACATCTACTGAGGAGCTGGCACAAGGTTAAGAGACATTTTATTTCTGATTGACAAGAATGGAAGTCTTTAAGTATCAGCTAATATATTCAGTAGATATACCAATAAAACTAAGAGTAGGAGTAAAGTTTAACTAGACCTAACCTGAATATTAGAAGCTATTTTAGATCCACAAAAGCATATCTTCAAAAGATTAATCTGATCTGCCAAGAAATAAACCGCCTGTTTTTTTTAAAAATAACCTAACATTCTTTAAACAAAAATTTAGGCATTCAAGGCATAATTTGCAATGTTTAGCATATGATCTAATATTACTAAACATCAAAAATCATGACAAGCCTGTAATCAAGAGAAAAATCAGTCAATAGAAATATTTAGGACTGACAAAGATGAAGAAATAATCAATAAAAATTTTTAAAATGTCAATTATAGATAACTTTTAGGTCATTAAATAGATATTATCAACAGAATGGAGAAATGGAAGCCATATAAAAACTAAAATGTAACTTCCAGAGGGAAAATGCCTATTGAGCTTAAGAGAATATTAGACACTTGGTAGAATTTGAGAACAGTGAATTTGGGAACATTGCAATACAAACTGTTCAAACATTTGAAGAATGGAGAGAAAAATATGAGTCGGAAAAATTAAGAGATATGTGAGAATAGAATATATCAATCTTTCCAATATATGAATAATTCAAGTTTAAGTATTTCAAAAGAATTGGAGAGAAAAAATATTTAAAGAAATGATACACAAGATTTTTCTAAATTGCATGGAAACTGCATAAATAACATTATAACTAAATCCCCAAAAAACAATAATGAAAGCAGTCATACAAATAGTATGGGGAAAGTGAGGAATTATATAAGAGAAACAAAAATAAAGACAATTTTGGACTCCTCATCCTCTAAAGTGTATTTCAGAAGACAATGGGATGACATATTTAAATTGATGGGAAATATTGTCAATGATAATTCAATATCTTCTCAAAATATCCTTCAAAAATGAATGGAAAGTAGAATAAATAAAAGGTGAGAAAGTTTAAAGCGCTCACTGCAAGGGATGTTTAAAGATGTATTTCAGGCTGAGGGCAAATTATTTCAAGTGGAAACTCTCATCTATAAAAAGAAATAGAGAGCACCAACACATAAATGTATAGGTTCATTTAATATTTTCCCAGTCATTTTTAAAGTTGGCTTAAAGGATACCTGACTGCTCAATAAAAAGTGGTAACTTTTATTGTGGATCTTAATGTCAATTTGTAGAAGCATAATGATTTCAATAATAAAATGATTTGCAAGTAAATTTCTCAGTAAATGCCTGGGGATGAGAACACTCATGTGAGGTTCCTATACATGAAGCGGTATAACATTAAAACATTATTTCAAGCACTTTGACTCACCCTTGAAATTCCATAAAATTCATTCAACATGTTCTGCATTTCTGATTCTTCTTCTTTTTTTTTTTTTGGAAGATCTTCCTGCCTAAGATTCCTTTTCGTTGATTTTTTGAATTTTCAAAATTTTTTTTCATTCAATTCTGAGATTAATGGGAAAATAAAGAATTCTTAAAAATTTGGAAAAGGATTATATTTTAGTAGTTACACTTTGTAAAGATTAATTTTATTGTAATGTTTATTATGAGTTTACTTAGCGATTGCCTTCGATTTTCCTGTCCCACTACGGAAAAAAAAAAAAAAAAGAAAACGAAAAGTCTACTTTGATCCACCAGAGGCCATTATAATGTTTCATTCTACCTGCCTTGAGTATAGATATTTGTGTTTCTTCATATCATCATTCAATAATATTTAATGTCTTGGGCATTAGGCATTCAATTTATCCATATTTGGGATTCTTGCAAAAACAGATGCAAATATACTTGAGAAATAGTCATGGGTTTCATTTTGCTTCTTATTCCAGCATGTAGAAAAGAAGAAAATATGCTTCCTTTCTTATTAAAGCAGCCTTGGTAGATTAAATAAACAAAATAGCGTTGGAGTAGGAAATGTATTTAGATCTGAATTGCCTTAATTGGACATTTATATTGATCAAGTTGAATATCTAATGGCTCTATTTTATAGATTGAGAAAATAAATTTAATAACTCAGTCCCAAGAGAGGATTTTGCTTAATACAATTAACAAGAAAAAGACCTGTGTTCATTTTATTAGAGGGAGATTTTATCATTCATTTTAGTCTATTTAATGATACTCAAGCATAGTTTGGTGCATTGATATTTTAAGTATTTCATGACACAGATGCATGTGAACACAGCCTTTTACAAGGAAAGAAAAGAAAGGAAAAGTCTGCACATAAGTACCCAGTGTCAAAAAGTCTGCTTAATATCTGCAATAAGTGAGGATAAATTGTATATTTATGAAGTAAGAGTTTTTCCTCCCTCCAGTAGTAACATTTTCCAAATATTTATTTTCTTTTACTGCTATTTCACATTTATGCATTTCCATACTTTACAAAGTGCTTTGCATTGTCAGAAACGTGTATTGGATCCTTTATGCTTTAATGAAATCTCTTACATTTGCTGCATGTCTCTCTCCAAGCAAATTTATTGACTAAGTCACAATCACTCCTTGAAATGCAAGACCTGTGAAATTAAAGCAGACACGCATTTAAAAAAAATTTAATGGATACAGTAAACAAAGCCTCTTTTACAAGCCATTGCAGATCAAGTATAAACTATATTCAGTCATTAATTTGTCGTATTTACTGTTACTCTCATCTTTAAATTCTAAATATGTGCCTTACATGAGTTACTTTTCGATCTTTCAGTGGTCATCTGTTCCTCCAAAGCCTCCTTATGCCTATGCAGTGCTTTCATAGCAATATTTTCAGACATTTGTTATAGAACTTTCATATTACATTATAGTTTATAGTGCAAGTCCATGTTTATTCTTAATTATCACTTTAATTTGTTCTTTTACTCTATAAGCATTTATTGTACAAATTATTTGTTAGGTAGTCTGCTGGAAAGTTCTTAAGAAAATAAAAAGAAATATGTTTGTCTTTCTAACACTTGTAAACTTATAATAATATTTTTTAATGTATGTCTGGAAAGATGGATGGATGAATCAATAAATGTCCACCCCTGCAGTATCCTTCTGCATCAGTAAAGAGGTTTTTAAATAGTTATTAAAAATAAAAAAAAAGAATTTTATTTTCTTTAACAAAATGTCATGTGTGCAAAGTCATAAATGAGTAATGACAGGAAAGTTCAAATTAAGCATGAAACAATTACCTCATAACTCATTATTTAGTCCTCACAAAATTTAGTGTCAGAGATTTTTGAAATCTTCTTGGAGTCATAGAGACATTCATAATTTTACTATCTGATTTGCAATGATCACTATCTTTTCATTTATCTTTCTAATTTTATGCATTTTACAGACAAATTATTTAGTGAAAATAAAATTAATTCCTGGATTTATTACATTTTGCAGCTGAGAAAAAAAAACTAACAAAGAATGCTGAAATAAGAAATAAAAAGCCAGGAAATATTTTCTACAATTAAAATTCTTTAAATTAAGAAATGTGATTGGTAAAATCAGTAACATGTGCAAAAAGAAATGGAAAGAAGAGAGGTGATCCCCAAGTTTGGGAGGAGTGGAAGTAGGAATTACTGTGTAATGGGTACGGAGTTTCAGTGTTGCAAATTGAAAAAGTTGCACAATAATCTGAATATAATTAACACTACTTAAAATGGTTAAGATGGTAATTTTAAATTATGTGTTTCTTACCATAACAAAACTATAATAAAAATTGTTGACTCACAAATTTTTCCAAAACATATTTCTAGCATTCGTTAAAGAAAACATTTCTCAAACTATCAGTTTTGTACACTTGTTAAGTAATGAATGAAACAAAAAAATACCAAACACAGTTAAAAATCCCCAAATAGTTTTTATGTGACCTACTTTTGATACTAAAAATTTATATATGGTCTGCAAAATCTTTATTAACTATGCCCATGCCTCCATGTTGGTGTTATTTGAAATTCCAAATTCTATCTCTCTGGAATAATAATTTATCTTTGCCCAATGTCTTCAAATATTACATATTTTTATAAATAACTTCCAACTATTCTCTTCTGGTTTTCCAAGATGGCTGACTAGAGACATCAGAAGCTTGTTATCAGAAAGAAGCAAAGTTACAGCTGGCTCTTACTCGTAAGCACCACCTAGTGGCATAGAGGTTGAACTGCACAGCCCAATGCAAAACCTGCTGACGTGCAGCGTTAGGGAATGAAACAACCTTCCTAAGATCTCTGCCATTCCAGTCCCGCAGAAGGCAATGAGCCTGATCACACATCCCATACATCGCTATTACAATCGGTATTTAAGAAAGTCACTGCACAAAGGCCATTTATAACCAAGGAACAAATGTGGAGTCATTGCCACTGAAAGCACCCAGGACTGAAACCAAACAACAATACACAACATACAGTATAGTCACATCCTCAAAGGAAGAAAACAAAGACAAAAACAAAAAACTCATCCACATGAAAGTAAATTGAAAAATAAGAAGAAAAGATAGTATAGTCAGATGAGAAGGAACTAGAGAAACAGTTCTGGTAATATATATATATATAAAAAGCAGTGTTATTACACTCCCAAAGGATGGTATTAACTCCAGCAATAAATCCTAACCAAAATGAAATATTTGAAATATCAGATAAAGAATTTAAAATATTGATGTTAAAGACGCTCAATGAGATCCAAGAGAAAGTTGAAAACACACACAAAAAATCAGAAAAACAATCTAGAATATGAATGAAAATTCACTAAAGAGATAAGTATTAAACAAAACTTCTGGAAATAAAAAAATCGTTGACAAAATTACAAAATATAGACAAAAGCTTTAACTACTAGACCAAGCAGAAGGAAGAATATCAGAGCTCGACGACAGGACTTTCAAATTAACCACATCAGACAAAAAATAACAAAAAAAAATTAAAACAGTAAACTAAGCTTTGAGAAATATGGGATTGGGCCGGGTGCAGTGGCTCACACCTGTAACCCCCGCATTTTGGGAGGCCAAGGCAGGTGGATCACGAGGTCAGGAGATCGAGACCATCCTGGCTCACACGGTGAAACCCTGTCTCTACTGAAAATACAAAAAAAATAGCCAGGTGTTGTGGTGGGTGCCTGTAGTCCCAGCTACTCAGGAGGCTGAGGCAGGAGAATGGCATGAACCCAGAAGGTGGAGCTTGCAGTGAGCCGAGATCGCGCCACTGCACTCCATCCTGGGAGACAGAGCAAGACTCCATCTCAAAAAAAAAAAAAAAAAAAAAAAAAAAAGAAGAAGAAAAAATATATATATAGGATTATATAAAACCTCCAAAACTATGAGTCCTAGGTATTCCCATAGAAATGCCCTAACCAGAAACCTGTGGTTTACTAAATCATTTCTGCAAAACTTTAATTAATACATAAAGAAACTGACTTCAAATGAAATACAATAATATCACAGACAGGAATTACAAAATGAGTCAGAAACAAAATTCTATTACTTCAATATCCAGCCCAATTCTATTTTCACTAAGCAATTATGCCAATATAAATTATATTTCTCCTCTTCCATCTTTCAAAATTGTTGATAAAGAGTTTGGGAACATGCTAAACATAATATATTATTTCACTTCTAAACCCTCTCACCTTCATCCTTGGTAGATAATCTGACTTGCTTTTTAGGTACCAAATAGTCCTGTGCTTTAGTGGAATCTGTGTCTCTCCTTTGCCTCATGTAGTGAATCAAGCTAAGTATTGACAGCAAAATGATTCCATTCTTCATCTTAGTAGTTTTGAAATAAGAATATAATACAATTTTGATTACTGGTTGATTTCTAATGGGAAATTTGAAGAAGAAATTATTGCACTTAAAAAGGATCACACAAACATATCATATTCTGGCTTGTGGCTTCTAACATTATTGGGGTCAAGTAGATGATGTTTGGAGTTCATGATCAATCTTATAATAATGAGGGGGAAGCATGATGACCAAGGCCAAATTGTCATGAGTCCTATCTGCATGTGGGAACTTCCTTGATTTCTGACCATTTCAAGTTGCCAAAAGAATAGACTTAAACTGACAAATTTTCAGATTGTGAGAAGGTCTGAGCTTATGAATCCATTTACTGTTTAAGCCACTTTTAGTTACATTTTCTAACATTTTGAGATAGGCAACTGAAACATGACATAATACGGTGAGCTATGGGGGGAGAAGAAAAATATCTCTTTTGTTTATTCTGGTGTGCCTCATTGCTTTGGTTTAATGTTTAAATTCAACACATACACCTCACACAAGTTGTTTCTGTTTTGTTTTGTTTTGTTTTGCTGATTGTGTGGTATCTACACACATTTCTTACAAGAAAAAATAAAGTAAGTTTATAAAGGGACACTATCACAAAAGAAGTAAAGCTAAATATGCTGTATTTGACAATAATAAAAACGATACACATTCTGCAGATATCTCTGAACCTCATCCAGAGCCTAAACCCAGTGCCTGTTATCCATTAATCCTCAATGTCATTTCCTAGTTTCTGTGCACCTGAATTTGGTAGCTGGACAGAATAAAAAGCAGAAAATCCAATCCCCCAGGAGACAAATCTACGACTACCATCTCAGAACAATAAGAGAAAATAAATGCTCCTCACTTTTTTATGCCAAGTATTCTGCAAAGTGCACAAAACAGTTAATTTTCAATTATCTTTTCTTATAATCCATAATTATTAATGAGCCTCCACTGTATGTCTGATGTTGAACTACATATTATTGAAAGAAAAAACTAAAACCAAATTCTCTATTAATGATTCACATAAAGCAACTAAAAGATGAAATTATAGGAGTTTTCAGATCTGATTATAGTTGCTATTGCAGCTAAAATGAGGAAAAGAGGAATGGTCTGAATAGTTGTAGAAGACTATAAGAAAGAAAAGAATTATATTGGAATTTGAGGTTAAAAATAGGTTTAATTAGAGAAATAGAGGAGAGACTTACGAAGAAGAAGCTTTCGTAGTGCATTAACCTATTTAAAGCAAAACACATGAAAGTGGGATAATAGAGATGAAAAACTAAAATATTAGGTAGCAGAGAATGAGGAAATAGTCAACTAGATAGTTAAAAGTATCAGCATCAAAAATGTTTACGGAAAGTAGGGAAGACAGCAATATCCTAGTACTATCTCCATCCATTCAAGTTGATGCAATAAGATCTAGTGCTTTAAGTGACACTAACAAGGTGATGAAATAATGATAGAAATGAAACTTGGAACCAAATCTCCGGACAACCATGCCATTGTTCTTTATATTTAATAAGCAGCACAGCGACACAGACTGAATAAGATGAGGGAGAAAAGAAGGAAAAGTAGATTTGGAAGCTCTATCAGAAAGCCATTTAATACAGTTTCAGACCATATAATTTAGAGGCTTGATTGCAATAGTAGGGGTAGGGATAGAATGCAAAGGGTAAATTTCTAACACTTGCTAATGATGAAAAGGCAAGCATTGTTAAGAGAGTGAAAATATGGTTTAATTGGAAGAGCCCAAGGTGAGAATAGAAGGCAATATTGCTGAGAAAAATGGCTTAAGGACAAGGATAATAATATTTAATACCTTTTGTCATACATGTAATATCCACTCATTAAAAAATAGATATGTATAAATAAAATTTTGAAAAAAACATCCATTTTAGTCCCACTTACTCCTTGTCAATCAGAGATACTCAGAGGGGTACCTGGAAAATACTATATCTCAAATATATAAACAAATATTTATTTGTTGAATAAAAACATCGTATTATTGGTAGTAGTATTATAACTGTGACTAAATGGTAGCAAGGATTCTTTGACCAAACTCTAGCCAAGTTCCCCTAAAATCTTTTTCAGGTTGATCTTGACTTTTAGACTTTTGTGTTCATTTCTGCATTGTCCACTATTAGCAAGAATCCTGCTAAGTCAGTTTAGCCATCCTCAATGTCACATTATCCTCGTTATCTGATAAGGCTCTTCATACTCCACCATCCTCCCAGTGATGCCTGTTTATCCTTTCCTGCCTTCAGCAGGAATCAAGGTTGGTTGGTTTAGACAGAATTCCCCTTTACCCTTAATGTTTGTTCTTAGTAGTTTCTCACCCATTGACCTCCATCATGTTTCTTGGCTATAAATCCCCACTTTTACTTGCTGTATTTGAAGTTGAACCCAATTTCTCTTCCGCATTGCAACAGTCCAGGGCAGTAGTACCTAAACCTATTTTGATTTTTTCCCCCATAGAATAAAGTCTTCTCTACCAACTGCAACAAGTGCCATGAATGAATAATTATTTTAAACCATATCACAGCAGGGATTAAAGGTTTGTGTACTCTGTGAGGACATTTTTTAGGTAAATATTATCCATGACAGTGAAACAAAAATCTATGGAAAAATAAGTAGCAATTTTCTAGGGCCTAATCTATTTTGTATAAGAAGAATTTTACATGTGGATAGCTTGTACATGTAGACAGCTTAATCTCACATTTCTAACTTGCCTTTTAAACCTTTTTTGGTTATTCCAAAATAATGGGTAATTTTAATTATAATCAAATTTATAGAAAAAATTTAATAGACAGTTTTAATCTCTCAATCAGTTTTGGATTAGCCCTATGACTGTTAATTTCCTTATGGGATGACCTGAACCATTACTCTGGAATCTGAGAATGAAAACATGAGCGGCTGAACACCTGGTGAGAAAAATAGTTGGGGCATCTCTATTTCTCTTAGAAACTCTTCCTAGTGGCCAGGCGTGGTGGCTCACACCTGTAATCCCAGCACTTTAGGAAGCCAAGGCAGGCGGATCACCAGAAGTCGGGAGTTCGAGACCAGCCTGACCAACATGGAGAAACCCCCATCTCTACTAAAAATACAAAATTAGCTGGGTGTGGTGGCACATGCCTGTAATCCCAGCTACTTGGGAGGCTGAGGAAGGAGAATCGCTTGAACCCGGGAGGCGGAGTTTGCGGTGAGCCGAGATCGTGCCATTGCACTCCAGCCTGGGCAACAAGAGGGAAACTCCGTCAAAAAGAAAAGAAAAGAAACTAGTGACCTTGCATCATGGGAATTTGTCTTTTCTTATACCTCTGAGATGGTCTGGCTCTGCTGGTTGCTCTCCTCAGGTGCTTCACTTTCAGAAAATGTTCTCAGAAACCACTTTCATTAGAGCTCAATCTAAAGTAAATTGAGAAAATGTGAATAGAAATTTATCAGAGAATGAATGCAAATGCTCTGAGCTTTGATGCAAGAAGGCATTACATTGAGCATTTCTTAAAGCTTTTTACAAACATCAGTTTGTATAATTAATCCTCCCAATTTCTCCGTAAATCATATTTCATTATCCTTGATTTACAAGCATAAAACTAAAATATAGAGGAAATGCATAGCCTGCATTGGTGAATTTTTTCTAGACACTACTTTGATCTTGCTATTTCTCTTCACTGGAGGCTTCATGTTTTCTCCTCTATCATTTCTAAATCCTTCTACTTCTGCCTCCGTAATCTAACCTCTAACTATCTAATCAAAAGGTTCTAATGCTATCCAACATGTGGTTTTCAGTCTAGGAAGTCAAGTCTCTTGATTGTTCCCAAGATATAATAATAATATCCTTCCGTTTATAACTAACTGTTTTTATTAAGAATATTGCCTTTGTCCTACATTCAGATTCTGGTATTATCCCCCTCTAGTCCATTTTTCTAGGCTGTTGTACAGTGAATGTACTAATAATAAATTCTAATGATAATATTTCCCTCTTTTTTTTCGTTTATCGGGTAAGAAGGACACCACTTATATTTGATTAAGATCTGCTCTAATGACCACATTTTAACTCAATTACCTCTTTAATACATCTGTCTCCAGATTCTAAGATACTGGAGGTTAGGACTTTAATATATGAATTTCAGGAAGACCCAATTCAGCCCATAACAACAGACAATTAAGTAGTTAAATATAGATGTAACTTTCTTCCAAGGAATAATTTATATACTGAGGGAACTTGTTTAAATATTCTCTCTGAGCAAGTTGCTAATATATTAATTCTATAAAATGGAGATATGCCAGAGAAGATAAAATTCAGAGAGAAAATTGACATAGGAAGAGTTAAATTTGTGCTAGAATATATATTTTTTTCAGTTTTCTACAGAATTATAGTTCTATTTGGCAGAAGACCAAGCAGGAAGAAGAAGAAGAAGAAAACTTAAGATGTTATTTTGCTTTTGTTCATTTATCCATCTGTCTACATGAAGCCTATGACATTGTTTTCCAAATGGAGGCCTCCTAATGCCAGAAACATGGTACTTGGACTGAAATTTTCCATGCTTAGCCAGTTTCAGTTTAAGAGAAGATGATATTACTGAGAAAGTCCATTCCTTAAATATGATTAAACTTGCCAAAAACAAAAAAATGCAATAACATTGCTCAGGATATAGTTTTTAGCCTTTGAGTCTGTTGTGTTTTATGAAAGGAGAGATACTCTATTTCCTTTGGTTCATGCGTATTTTCAATGTTACCGAGGCTGTTAATGGCATAGCAAAATATTAGTTTTCAAGATAGTTTACTAGACAAAATCAATTAATGATTTCTAAAAGATGCCTGCTTTCTCTTATATATTTTTAAACCACTACATTGAAAAGGAAATATATATAGGTTGCTTAATAAAAATAATTTGTAATTTAATTTTTATTTTTAATTTTTTCCAGCTTTACAGATATAGCAACAAAAATTGCTTACAGATAAGGTATACAACATTATGTTTTATTATATGTATACATTGTGGAATGATTAGCATAATCAACCTAAGTAACATATCCATCACCTCACATAGTTACTATTTTTTAGTGTGTTTGTGGAGAGAATATTTAAGATCGATTGTCATAGCAAGTATACAATACAGTATTATCAACTACAGTCACCATGCTGTATGTTAGATCTCCAGAACTTATTAATCCTGTATAACTGGAACTTTATACACTTCGACCAGTATTTTTCCATTTTTTCCCCAATCTGCAGCCCCTCACAACTACCAGTCTACCATCTGCTTCTATGAGTTTCACTTTGTTAGATTCCTCAAATAAGTGAGATCCTTCAATTTTTTTCTCTGACTTATTTCGCTTAGCATAATGTCCTCCAGATTCATCTACATTGTCACAAATGATAGGATTTTAAAATTTATTTAATGCTGAATAATACTCCATTGTGTGTGTATCTATCTACTCATCTATCTATCTATCTAGCATCTATCAATCTATCTAATCTATCCAGCTATCCATCCATCTATCTATGTATGTATATCACAGTTTCATTATCCATTCCTCCAACAGTAGACACTTAGATTGATTTCATATCTTGTCTATTTTGAATAATGCTACAATAAACATAAGGATAAAGATATCTCTTTGAGATGCTAATTTCACTTCCTTTGGATATATACCTAGCAGTGGGATTGCTAGATCATATGGTAGTTCTATTTTCAACTCTGCAGAATCTTCATAGTGTTTGTCATAATGGCTGTGCTAATTTACATTCCCACCATCGGTGAACAAGGGTTCTCTTTTCTCCACATCATTGCGAACAACGATTATCTTTCTGCTTTAAGATAACACTGGTTTTGGCGGATCACGAGGTCAGGAGATCGAGACCACGGTGAAACCCCATCTCTACTAAAAATACAAAAAATTAGCCGGGCGCAGTGGCGGGCGCCTGTAGTCCCAGCTACTCGGGAGGCTGAGGCAGGAGAATGGCGTGAACCCGGGAGGCGGAGCTTGCAGTGAGCCGAGATTGCACCACTGCACTCCAGCCTGGGCGACAGAGCGAGACTCCGTCTCAAAAAAAAAAAAAAAAAAAAGATAACACTGGTTTTGTAAAATGAGTTTGGAAGAGTTTCCTTGTTTTTATTTATTTTTTTCTTTTGGAAGATTTTGAAAAGGATTGCTACTACTTCTTTAAATATTTGGTAGAATTCACCAGTGAAGCCATTTGATCCTGGGACTGGTATTTGCTGGGAGGTTTTTGATTACTGTTATTGATCTGTTCAGATTTTCTATTTCTTTATAATTCAGTCTTGGTGAGGTCTTTTATTTTAGAAATTTATCAGTTTTTTCTAGATTATCCAATTGGTTGGTATATAGTTGTTCATAATAGTCTCTTATAATCCTTTGTATTTCTGTGGTATCAGCTTTAATGTCCCCTCTTTGATTTGCAATTTTATTTGTGTCTTCTGCCTTTTCTTCAGGTAGTCTTTCTAAGACTAATTTGCTAATTTTGTTTATCTTTTTAGAAAAGAAACTCTTAGTTTCATGTATCTTCTCTATTTTTTAAGAAGCTCTGCTTCACTTATTTCTATTTTGATCTTTATTATTTCTTTCCTTCTGCTAACTTTGGGCTTATTTTGTTGCTTTTTTGCTAGTTCCTTGAGACGTAAAGTTAGGATCTTTCTTTATTCTAGATATAGGCAGTTATCACTATACAATTCTCTGTTAGAACTGCTTTTGCTGCCCTCCAGACCGTCAAAAGACATAGACTATTTGAATGGATTTTCAAAAACAAGACCCAACTCTATGCTGCCTATAGGAGATTCACTTTAGCTTTAAGGATACACATTGGCTATGAAAGTGAAGGGATAGTTAAAGATATTCCATGCCAATAGTAAACCACAGAGAGCAGGGATGGCTATACTTACAGGAGACAAAATAAATTGAAAGTCAAAAACTGTCACAGAGACAAAGAAAGTCATTATATAATGATAAAGGGTTAATTCATCAAGAAGATATACTAATTGTAAACATATATGCACCAACATTGGAGCAGCTAAATCCACAAGTATTAAAAGAACTGAAGGAAGAAATAGATAGCAAAACAATAATGGTAGGAAACTTCAATAGCCCAGTTTCAACAATCTATAGACCATGAAGACAGAAAATCAATAAGAAAACAGCAAACCTGAATAACAATATAGATCAAATAGATGGGCCTAACAGTCCTATACAGAACATTCCATCTGATAGCAACAGAATACACATTCTTCTCAAGTACTCATGAGACTTTCTCCAGGATAAATCATATATGTTAGGTAAAACACAAGACTTAATAAATTTAAAAAGATTAAAAGCATATCAAGCATATTTTCTAACTACAACGATATAAAACTAGAAGTCTATCACAGGAGGAAAATTGGGCAATTTACAAATATGTGGAAATTAATCAACCTTCTCCCGAATAACCAATGGGTCAAAGAAGAAAGTAAAAAGAAAATTTAAAAAATCTTAAGCCAAATATGAAAACACAAAAAAATCAAAAACTAAGCATTTGGCTTGATATTTCTGAGTAATATATTCATTTGAAATGTCAGGATCTTATTCTATTTATTATTGTATTATCATCTGGGCAATGGATATTTTTATTTGATTCTCTTTGTAGCATTCAAATGTCTTACCAGTAGTATGATTGCATGATTTGTTCAAGCAAAAATTCCTGTTAATAAATTATTATATCTTAATGTCTACATATGTATCATTTATCCACAGATACATTTTTCCTAAAATAAATGTAATTATGTGTTTCCCATTATTTTTTTTAATTATTAAAGGAGTACGTGTATGTGATAATATTCATATATATCATAGTATTTAATATATATATTTGATGTATTGAAATAACCCTATTTACCTTCCTAATCTAAATAGAGTTTTAAAAAATCTACACTTTTATTTATTTATTTATTGAGACGGAGTCTAGTTCTGTCTCCCAGGCCCAAGTGCAGTGGCCTGATCTCAGCTCACTGCAACCTCTGCTTCCCGAGTTCAGGCGATTCTCATGCCTCAGGCTCCTGAGCAACTGAGATTACAGGTGTGCGTCACCAGGCCCAGCTAATTTTTGTCTTTTTAGTAGAGATGGGGTTTCACCATGTTGGCCAGGCTGGTCTCAAACTCCTGACCTCAAGTGATCTGCCTGCTTCGGCCTCCCAAAATGCTGTGGTTACAGGGTGTGAGCCACCCCTCTGCCCAAAGACCTACAATATTTAACAACTTTATGAAGTAAAAAAGCTCACTACTCAGAAATTAGACGCCAATTTTTATATGCTACTTATTTCTATCCATATGCTTATAGTTGTATTTAGATGGAATTGAGACATGAGAGTTCCCATGACCCCTTGGCAGGACTTGTGACAGGGGTGTGGCTCGCTCACTGGGCCACCACCAAGCTCAAACCCTTTGGGGAGAGGGAGCAGGCAGGTGAGCGGGTGCCCTGTCTGGGGCGAGTGTTTTTGGGCTCCAGTCCCATGGCAGCGTCTAGAGGCGTGTTACAATCAACGCTCTTTTAGCAGTTGCCTTCCGTGTATCGCTAAGTGTTAAAATAGATCAGTGGAGAGTCCGGATGGCAGCCTTTTACACCCTGCCCTCTTGGTCCCCGGGTTCTTGTTTGGCATCCAGGAAGAATCAGGTCGAATGACCGGTATGAAAGGTGACGAATGCAGAGGATTTTATTAAGCGGTGGAAGTGGCTCTCAGCGGAAGGAGAGCTGGAAAAGGGATGGTGCCGGGAGAAGGTGATCTTTCCCTGAATCCTGTCCATCTGAGGCCGGGCTCCTCCCAGAAGTGGTGCCATCTGAAGTTAAGCCACGCCCATCCATAGTCTCTGACGCTCAATTGCTTCTTGTCTTTTGGACGTTTAGCTGCTTTTCTCTCTGCCAGCTAAGGTCTGGGGTTTACACGGGCACAGGATAGGGGAGGGGGGCCGGCCAAAAAAGTAACATTTGGGAGGGAAAACGGGGATAACTGTTCTCATTTAGGGCCACGGTTTCCAGGCTTGAGGGTGGGGCCTTTGCTGGAGAACCGCTCTCTTCTACCCAGTATTTCCCTGCTTCCTGTTCCTATCAGAATCATTCTGAATGTATCCTTTTTTCTCAATTGGTATTGTTCTCATTTCCCAGTAAACTGTTGGATCGATGCCTGTTGGTATAATATGACCAGAATTTAACAGTGCATCATTTTCCTCTCTTTCATCTTTATTATTTATACATTGATTAAAGCCTCCAAACTCTCCAAAATCAAATAAGGACAGGTACATAACTTCTGGAAAAGATGATAATTCAATACGTGTTTGAAATAAATGACACTTCTTTGTTTTTGGTTAAGTGTATTAAAAATACTTCAAGTGTGGGCACTGTGGCCTCATGACTGTAATCCCAGAACTTTGGGAGGCCCCAAGCAGGTGGTTAGCCTGATTTCAGGAGTTTGAGACCAGCCTGGGCAACATGGCGAAACCCTGTCTCTATTAAAAAACAAAAACAAAAACAAAACAAAGTCTTCATGATTTTTTCAATTGATACTAATATTAGAAGATATTTTCTGCTTTGGAGATGAGCTTTCCGAGACATCTCTCTTTATTTGTCTTTACGTGTTATGGCTAATTTTTAACAAGATAATAATTTTTAACTTCTAAAATTTATTTTTGTTTATAATGCCAAATGACTATGTAATTTCATTGTTTTCAATTAGAACATCAATTTTTCCAGCATTGCTAATTGACTTCCTTGTTAATCTAAAATATCATATCAGTGTATATTAATGTCTTAATTATAGAAATATTCCATAATGGACTGCCAATTCTCTATAATTAATTCACGTATTGATTTTCCACAATGTTTTGGTGATAATGAATGTGTTGTTTTAACAAGGCTGTTATATATCACTTATAATGACTACCATGATCTTCTTTTGTAATCTGAAGTTAAATATTCTTTTTAGTTTTTTCATCTAGATAAATTTAGAATCAACTTAAAAATTTAACAAATATTTGTATATCTTCATTGGGGTAATACCAGAAGCATGTACTATTGTTGAAAGAAATGATTATCTGTATTTGATTTTTCATTTAAAAACAGCAAAAACATGATTAATTTCTAATTTCACTTAACTTTCTTAATCCTAAAGTTTATACTTTTCAGATACCTATGATTCAAACATCTAATCAACATTACTTGAGTGAAATTATGTTTTTTGTTACTGTTTCTCTAAGTGTTTTTAAATTATGCTTTTATTTTATTTTAAGAGTTGTGGCGACACTCTGTCACCCAGGCTGGAATGCAGGGGCACAATCATAGCTCACTGCAGCCTCAAACTCCTGGGCTCAAGTGATCCTCCAGCCTCAGCCTGCCTAGTAGCTGGACCTATAGGCGCAAGCCACTGTGCCTGGCTCAAATTATACTTTCTAATGAGTTATTTCTGATATAGCGCCAAACCACATGTATTTATGTATCATTTGTGTTTCATTGTGTCCTTTTATTAGACATTTGCGTGGATCTCCCTTACTAAATAAGCACCTAATTTTGCTTATTAATAGCCCTGAAACTTTATTTCATATATTGATCATCCATCCACTAATGGCACACTCACATAATCTGTGTTTTTTCAGCTAATGCGACCCTGACTACAACTCCAAAGGTGTCCCCTTATTGGTGTAATCAATTTACAAATTGCACTTTGCATAAAACTGATAATGATTTATGAATGTTCATGGCACCAGTGATGAGTTCTAGGACTGATTTTTTAAATCTAATCTCGTGATTAATGTGGACTACAGAGGTCATCTGGACATACTGCAGTCATTTTATGAACATGAACAGCTCCAGACTCTGGATGAAGCTAATATGGAAGATAAAGTCTAGCGAGAAAAATAAAACTGGATCTGTAATGACATGATCACGGCTTTGAATTAAAAATCAACCTTTAAGCATACTTTTCTCTAGGCGCTCCAATACCAGTGTTTTAGAGTTTGAGTAGAATTTTTGTGTTACCTGAAACTAAATTTTTCTCATGAAAGTGGTAAATCTCAAGCACAAGCATGATTTTGTAAAATTGAACTTCTCGAGTTTTCTAGGTTGTATACATGTAGCAGGCCCTCCATATCTGCAGGTTTTGTGTCCCAGATTCAACCAACTGCAAATTGAAAATATATTAAGAAACAATACAATAATAAAAATTAATAAGCATAAAACTACAGCAGAAGCACTAAATAGCATTTACATTGTATTAAGTGTTACAATAATCTAGAGATGATTTAAAGTATACAGGAGGATGTAAGTTATATACAAATGCTAAACCATTTAATATAAGGGATGTAAGTATCCCCAGATTCTGTTATCCATGCAAGAGTCCGGGAACCAATATCCTGCAATACTGAGGAACAATCATATATATATTGGATGTGTGTATGTGTGTATTGGCGTACATATACATGCTAATAATATTGATTTCCCTCATTTCTAATAGTTATGTCTAAAATATTTTGAATAAACAATTATGTCCTAAAATGGTAATAGTAGATATTAGTTCCTCTTGTTTTTTTCTAGCTTTTTAGAATACATCTTTAGAACTCTATTATTAAGTTTAATAATGGTTATTAGTCTAAAGTAAGTGTCTTTCATGATAGAAAAGGTTCCTTGGAGTAGTACTTTTAAGGTTGTATTATTGTATTTTTTAAATAAGTAATGAAGTTATTTTGTTGAATTCATCTGAGCCCAGTTGAGGCCACAGATAGAGAGATATATTAGTTTCCATGACGTTCATTTATTCTCACAGTAATAGAATAAAGAAAAAATATAATTATGGTAAAAAAACTGTCTTAAAATTAACATCTGCTGTTTTACTGAAGGATTTTTTGTGTATATTCTTAAGTAGGACAGAACAAAAGTATATATTTCTAGCTATTACTGTAATCTTTAGGTGTGTTATTTAAAATTTGCTTTAAAAATTCATTTATTTTGTAATATATTGCATAAATCAAAGAATATATGTAATATAAATGCTTGCTATGGATGCAGTAGCATGAGATGTAGAAAAAATAACCATCTACTTAAAAATAGAAAATTACTAATGATGATGAATCTAAGCATATGTACATCTCTTGAAATATCTCATTATCCACCCAGCTTGCAGATAAAATGACTACCCTGAATATTGCACTTAGCATTTTTTTAAAAATTATTTAATTTTATCTTGTTTTTTTTCCCTGATAGACATTACTATTTTATAGGTATTATTTACTTTTGCTTGGGACAGAACTTTACAAAAGTGATAATGCATAGAACCTTCTTCGATCTAATTTTTTCACTGAAAAAAATATTTCTGAGCTTCATATCAATGCATATAGTGGCAATTCATCCCCTTTCATCATATGATTTATCCTAAAACTGTTATATTTTCCTTTTATATTTACATTATTTACCTATATAGAATTGATATTTATGTGTGATATGTGGTAGAAAAGATTCAATTTGTTTTTGTTTCATGTGGATAACCAGTTGTTCCAGCATTATGTATTA
The DNA here is from genome assembly GCF_029281585.2 of Gorilla gorilla gorilla. Classification (NCBI taxonomy): domain Eukaryota; kingdom Metazoa; phylum Chordata; class Mammalia; order Primates; family Hominidae; genus Gorilla; species Gorilla gorilla. Next base: position 38,492,727 of record NC_073227.2, on the reverse strand, counting down.
AATAATGTCTTATTTCCCAGTTACTTACAATGCAGCTCCACTATGTATGGAATTTTCTTTACTCTTTTATTTCCTTTTACACATAGGCCTGTTTCTAGTCTCCATGTTCTATTTCATTGGTCAATTTGATTATCTCTGTACCATTTTTTTCCTGGTTTAAAATGAGATTTTAGTCATGACATGAATTATACTTGATTTTCCATATAAATTTTAGAATCATTCATAAAGTTTCCTGAAAATAAAAAACCTAAGAGTTGTAGATATGTAATGATGAGTAACTAAGCTATTGATGGAATGATTGAGAATGTTCTGGAATAGAGTGAGGATAGGAAAGAAAAGAGGACTAAAGAAAAAGCTCTTGGATTATTTAAGATCTGCTGATGAATGAGAAGTCAGCAAAAGACAATGAATAGAAATGATTATTGAATTCAAGATAAAATTCACATGAGTGTGATGTTACAAAAGGCCAGACAGTAGGTAAGAAATAGGTGTGAGATTTTAATAGATAGGAAAGGGTTGTGAGGAACAATAGAATGATCAAATACTCCTGCTGACATGAGAATTGACCCTGAGAATGTTGCACCTTGACAATTCTAAACCTGACTTTGGGAGAATTTTGAAACTGTGACTCTGTGAGACGGTATTAAAATATGCCTGTTAGCCATTGATATTTTGATATTTTGAAATTGTGAGACTGAGATTGTAAGAGCTCTTTCTCCTGTCTTGCCCTACTCAGTTCCTAATTACTTTAAGAAAAGAAGTCTCTAATCATCCGATAATCTTGCTTCAAATATGAAAGTGTTCTTCTTGCTTTGAAATTGAAAGTGTGTTCCAAAATGTTGTCTGATGTTTTGCTGGTTCCTGGTTACGGGAGCAAAGACAATCCTTTTCTGTCCATCTTTCATGTCCACCATCCCTGCCCAAACTTCAGCAACTGACAGGAGAGTGTCCTCTGCTCCCCACTCACCACTGTACAGTTTCATCTTTTAAACTTCTCTCTGTTTATAACTCTGATGGCTTAAAAAATGTACTTTTGGTATATCTTGTGATTTCTTGTTATTTTGATGAAATTTATTATTCTATATATTATTCCATATCTTATCTGGAAGCAAAATACTTCCACACAAACTTTTAGCATTATTCTATGAATTGTGTTAAGTTAGGTAGAAAAAATTTTATTTTAAGACTTCATTAAAATTTTCATTGTAGGCTGGTATACCTAACCTATTTTTAATTGTTCCATGATTACTTTTCAGGTTTGTGGAACATAAAATTAAATGCTTAAATCAGTAAGTTTGAATATATCTAAGTAGTACAGTTTTTATAACTTTAATTAGTTTTTTTAGTGGATTTGTCATAGACTGTTAGTGGTATATGAAAGTCCTCTTCAAAATTTATTGTTTTGTCTGATCCTTGCATTGCAAACATTTTTTTAAATTTAAAGTTGGCTGGTGCTATGTGTTTTGATACAGAAATCCAAACCTTTAGCACATATTATATTTTAATGCAAACAAAACAGCTATATAATTTTTTTGCTTTGTATTTTTTGCCTTTAATTTTTCTGATAGTAACAGAGCCATAACAGCCTCTCTCTCCTTTTTTTTTAATTTGGTGGGAGCAGTTGCCTTTTTCTCTGCTTTGAGTTTAAATTCTCTTTTTCAATTTGCTAGAATTATCATTTGTCACTAGAATATAATTAGAATGTTCCTACTTAATATCATGACATTTCCTTTTAATAGTGTTATTTCTAAAATATTAATATCTATTTTCATTAGAAATACATATTGAGATTTATCTTCTGTACTTCTTTATTCCTGTCTGGATTCTGGTACAGTTCTTAAGAATACATTGAACTATGACTTTTATAATTGATTTTATTGGACATGTAACAGGCCATTTTTTTACATGAATTTAGATAATTTTGAAATGAACAGTTTATTCCACTTTCTCTTGATTATTCCTTTGACTTGGAATATGTATACGTTGCATCAGATTTATTAAATTGTAGATTATTATTATAATATCTCCTTCCTTTGCCTTGACTTCTGTTTCCAACTTCATAATGTTGCCTTTCATATATATATGCTAATAATACATAATATAATAATATATAATATAATATATAATATATAACATAATATAATATATTATATATTATATAATATGTGTAATATTTAATATATATAATATATAATATATTATAATTATATATAATATAATACATATAATATATAATATATTATAATTATATATAATATAATACATATAATATATAATATATTATAATTATATATAATATAATACATATTATATATATGTATTCAGTTTTCTGCAATGTCCATTTTGTTCTTCAATTCCTCTACCTCAATGGTTCTCAAGTAGAGGAAATTTTGCCCCCTCAAACAGTATTTGGTAGTTCCTGGAGATTTCCTTACCTTTCACAATTAAGGAATGCTACTGACATCTAGCAAAGAGAAGATACTGCAAATCATTCTACACCTTACTGTGCAAACCCCGAAAATGATTATCAGGATTGAACTGTCAATAGTGCTGAGGTTACAAACTCCTGTTTTAATCAGATATTGAATTCTGTTGAATTATTTGCTCACTTCAACCAATTTTGTTTTAATCTTAGTCTTTATTTCAGCCTATTCTGATTTAGAGAAGATATGTTTCTCATATTATTGAAAGTACATAGATCTATTCTTGATTTTTTATGTCACTATAAGTAAAATATTTTCCCTTAAAAAATATTTAGGTCACTTTTTACTAGTTTAATTTTATTTAAAATTAAAATCAATATATCCTTTGAATGAGGCTATATTGTTCAAAATTTATAAAGAATAGAAAACAGGGTCAATGTGTTTGGGAGAGAAACCACTGGTCTCATTGCTTGTGAAAGAAATTTCTGTTATTTATTTGCCCTATTAGATTTTGGGGAAGTACTATCCCTAACTATCAACCCAAAAATAAAACAGAAACCTATGATGTTTCAAAATTTTTCTCTTAGCTAAATACTATTTGGGTACATGAGATAGAATATGATTAGTTTATGTTTTTGTTATTCTGCCCAAATACTCTACAAAAATTAAAGAATACTTAATTTTCTTCACTGCCATCTGAAGTTTTGCCATTATTTTTAAATTTCCTGTTGGATTAGGTTGGGAGTCTGGGAGATGTCACATCATGCTCTCTTATATGATTCCACATTAATTTTATAAATGTATATTAAGGGAAATAACAATGTGTCTACTTTTTGAGAAGTACTACTAAATATCAGGCTTTTGATCAGAACTATACATATGTGATTTCTAGATATTTTTCATCAATTCCTGGGAAAGGGTTTGCTTATACTCAATTTACAAATTTAATTCATATCTCTTAGTTAACTTTTTAAAAATCACACAGTTATTATGAGGCTTAGCTGGAATTAGAATCATCTCTAATTGACTTCTGATCGTGGGCTATGTCACAATATTACATAATGTTAGCATTTATACAGAAGAGTGTTTGACAGTACATATGAAACTCCCAGTAGCAAATGAAAATTGTATGCCTGCCTCCACCTAGCCCCCTTTGCATTATGAATCTCCTCTCTTGTCAAAACATGATATTTGTAAAATATGGCCATAAATCTAGAATGTTACCATACAAAACCAGATTGAACTCTTGAAAGTGGTAGACATATATAGTTCTCATTTTGTGTGCTTATTTCATATTTTAATATAACAATAATATTACAAAATGTCAAGCTGAGTTTGTGGTTTGATTTGAATTTTTTTTTAGGCAAATATGGAAAATGTCTCCAGCAGAGGGACAAGCCATCCTTCATTCATGTTCTTTCTATTCCAGGTTAAAAGTGGTGCTTCTTTCAGGGCACTGAAATGGAAATGTTTTTGTGGGAGGAATAATGCCTATTTTCTTGGGAGGAAAAGGTTCTGGATAATTCTTTTCAAAGATAATAAAATGAAGTTTTCCAATCAGGAATATATTCCAGAGATATTACTGTCAGGATAACACTTATGACATGAGCCTCTTAGGATTATTGCAATTATTTTGTCAGAGTGTTTTACTGATGGCTTGCATTTTCCTTTGAGGATAGATAATGTAGTAAAGATTTTCTTGTCAAGTAGATTTTTATTTGAATGGGTCCTGGTTCTGCTCACTGGGAGTGGTTTCCCAGTTCATAGTTTGCACAGCTGTTGGTTCCACGTGGTGGTACCACCTTCTTCTTCTACAATTTAACCTGACCATTTCAGAAAAGGGCATTGGGGTACATAGCATTTTTGGCAGCTGATCAAATTTCATTGTTTATTTTCTGTCTTGGGAAAGTTGGTGAGCTAGAAGTCTTTTTATGGATAGTCTGAGTTTCTTGCAATTTTATACTACTTTCTCATTTTGTAGACTTACTATGTATTTGATTCCCACCTATAGGAACTCCCTCTGCTAGAAGCCACACACCCCCCCAATCATATTTAAGACATTCTCCAATTTCTATGTTTAATTACTGGTTATTAGGGCACATTATGTTACCAATGTGTATTTTACCTTTAGCTTTGTATCACACTTTTCTAACTTACAGGTTTTATTAGATCACATGACCATATTTCTTTCTGAGGTTTTAACAGAGTGTTATAGGCTTATCACATATTTGATCTTTATTCTGAAGCCATGTCATACTTAGATTTTGGTTTAGCCTTGACTTGTATCCTAAATCAAGAATCTATTGTTGCCTGGAGAAAGTGGAGATTAAAAAATCACTTTATTCTCTGTTAAAATAAAGCTCACCTAGAAAGTTCTAACTCTGTAATTCTGAATACAAACTCCCCAGTTCAGAGACATGAGCCAAGATGGCTGATTAAACACAGCCAGGAGGAATAACCCCGATAGAAAGACTGGGACATTGGGAAGACAGGAATATTCTGAGCAAATCTTTGAAGGGAAGACATTGTAAATGGATAGAAGGAGGATACAAACGCTGGGCTGAAGGGAGGGGAAGCTGGGAATGCTGTACAGGGCTGTGGAGCACCAAGACTCATTTTTGGCCTCCAGCAACTCCTGGGGAAGGAGTGAGTTTAACAGGTGAGAAGTGGCCCACTCTCAACAGGAACCTCAAGAATCTTAGCAGTGGGAGACTCCCATGGACGCTTGAGCTGATAAGTAGAGTTGCTTAAAAAGGTGGCAGAGGAAGGACTCTAGCTTGTGTGAAGCCCAGAGGATTTGATCCAGGAACGACTACAGTGAGCACAGCCATGCAGGCCCATTCTCCAAGGCTGGCCTTGCTCCTCTAGGAAGCTTTACCTATTAGGTGACTGTCACACCTGGATAGAGCAGGGCATTCTTGCCCATGGGATGGGGACAGTCTGATCTGAAAGATCCCTGTCTGCTGTACTTTCCTGATACCCTAACCTGACTGTGCCCACTTGCATCGCAGACTCAGATGTCAAATAGGGTGCTTACTGGGGAACTTCAAAATAGCTCCTTTGCCAGTTCACATGCATGATCATCAGAGAACTCCTATATACCAGCCCACACTAACATGCCCCAGCCCACTTGCTTCTTCCCCCACCACAGCCTCCTACTGCTGCTTTCCCGGGATGCCTTCAACCACAGCGCCTCCCACCACTGCTTTGCCAGCACATGCATGTGACGGACCTTGACTCCCCTCCCAAACAGCATATGTGTGCGTGTGCAGCCCTCTGTCCCACCACTGCTAGTGGTGCAACCCCTCCTGAAGAACAGGTTCCTAACTTCAAAGGGCCGAAGAATAAACCTGGGGTATCAGTACCAACACCCCAGAGATAGAACACGTAGCCCAGGAGTGCTAAGCTGAGCTGTGTCCCCCTAAAACCTTCCAAAATGAACCAGTTGACTGAGACCACTTTAGGCCACAATTAAACCCCTAAGTTTATCAATGAAAAATTAAAAAAAAAAAAAACCCCGTCCAAAGGACAGCAACTTCAAAGATTAAAGGAATATCAGCTGACACAGATGAGAAAGAGACAGTGCAAGAACTCTGGCAACTCAAAAAGCCAGAGTATCTTCTTACCTCCAAATGACTGCATTAGATCCCTGCAATGGTTCTTAACCAGGCCAAAATGGCTGAAACAACAGACACAGAATTCAGAATATGGATAGGAATAAAGATCACCAAAGTAGAAACCCAATCTGAGGAATCTAAGGAGTACAATAAAATGATACAGAAGTTGAAAGATGAAATGACCATTTTAAGAAAGAACCAAAGTGATCTGATGGAGCTTAAAAGCTCACTACAAAAATATCCTAATGCAATCAAAATTATTAACAGCAAAATTGACCAAGCTAAGGAAAGAATCTCAGAGCCTGAAGACTGGTTCTCCAAATAAACTCAGTCAGAAAGAAATAAAGCAAAAAAAAAAAAAAATAGAAAAGAATAATAAAATCTCTGAGAAATATGAGATTACATAAACAGCCCAAATCTACAACTCATTGGCATCCATGAAAGAGAGAGAGAGAAAGCAAGCAACTTGGAAAACATATTTGAGAATATCATTAATGAAAATCACCCCGACCTTGCTAGAGAGACCAACATTCAAATTCAGGAAACGCAAAGAACCCCTGTGAGATACTATGCAAGATAACCACCCCTCAGACACACAGTTAGCAAATTCTCCAAGGCTGACATGAAAGTAAAAATTTTAAAGGCAGCTAGACAGAAGCAGCAGGTCACCTGCAAAGGGAACCCCACAGGGCTAACAGTGGACCTTTCAGCAGAAACTCTGCAAGCCAGAAGAGATTACAGGCCTATATTCAGCATCCTTAAATAAATAAATGAATAATTTACAAGAATTTCATATCCAGCCAAATTAAGCTTTTTCATATTCAGCCAAATTAAGCTTCATAAGCAAAGGAGAAATAAGATCTTTTTCGTCAAAATAATGTTAAGAGAGTTTTCTACCACTATACCTACCTTACAGGAGGACTTTAAGGTTGTAGTAAGTATGGAAATGAATAACTATTACCAGCCACCACAAAAACACAACTAACTACAAAGACCACTGACACTATAAAACAACTACACCATCACGTCTGCATAATAACCAGTTAACAACATGATAACAGGTTCAAAACCACATATATCAATATTAACCTTGAATGTAAGTAAGTTAAATTGCCCCAATTAAAAGGCACAGAGTGGTAAGTCAAATAAAGACCCAAATTCGTCACTGTCTTCCAGAAATCCAACTCACATGCAAGGACAATCATGTGCTCAAAGTAAAGCAATGGAGAAAAATCCACCAAGCAAATGGAGAATAGAAAAGACAAGGGTTGTTATTCCATTTTCACACAAAACAGACTTTAAAAAAACAATGATCAAAAAACGCAAAGAAGGGCATTATATGATGATAAATGGTTCAATTAAACAAAAAGACCTAATTTTCATAAATATATAGGCACGCAACACAGAAGCATCCAGATTTGCAAAACAAGTCCTTAGAGACCTACAGAGATACTTAAATAACCACAGCATAATAGTAAGAGACTTCAACATTCTATTAACAGTATTAGACAGCTCATCAATGCAGAATACTAACAAAGATATTTGGGACCTGAACTCAACAGTTGACCAAATGGACCTAACAGACATCTACAGAGCTCTCCACTCCAAACCAACAGAATATACATTCTTTTCATCTGCACATGTCACATACTCTAAAATTGACAACACAACTGGTCATAAAACAACTCTCAACAACTTCAAGAAAATCAAAATCATACCAACTATCCTGTCAGACCACATTGCAATAAAAATAGAAATCAATACCAAGAATATTTCTCAAAACCTACAATTAAATAAAAATTAAACAATTTGCTCCTTATTGACATTTGAGTAAACAATGAAATTAAGGCAGAAAGCAAGAAATTATTTGAAACTAATGAAAACAAAGATACAACATACCAGAATCTCTGGGACACAGCTAAAGCAGTATTAAGAGGAAATTTATAGTGTGAAACACTCACATCAAAAAGTTAGAAAGATCTCAAATTAACACCCTAACATCACACCTAAAGGAACTTGAAAAACAAGAGCAAACCAATGACAATGCCAGCAGAAGACAAGAAATAACCAAAATCAGCAATGAACTGAATGAAATAGAGATGCAAAAAACATACAGAAAATCAATGAATTGAGGAAAAGTTTCATAGAAAGAATAAATAAGATTGGTAGATTGTTAGCTGTACTAATAAAGAAATAAAAGAGAAGATCCAGATAAATAAAATCAGAAATGACAAACGGAAAACTACCATTGACCATGTAGGAACACAGAAAAACCCTCAGAGACTATTACGAACACCTCTATGCACACAAACAAGAAAAGAAAATGTTGAACAAATGAAAAAATTCCTAGAAACATGCAACCGCTTCAGATTGAACCAAACTGAAATAAATCGAAACCCTGAACAAACCAATTAAAAGTTCTAAAATTGAATCAGTAATAAAAAGCCTACTAACTAGAAAAAGCTCAAAATCAGAAAGATTCACAGCTGAATTCTACCAGTTGCATAAAGAAGACCTAGTACTATGCCTATTTAAACTATTTCAAAAAATTGAGGAGGAGGGACTCCTCTTTAACTCAGCCTATGAGGCCAGCATCATTCTGATACCAAATCCTGGCAGAGACACAACAACAAAAAAAACCTCAGGCCAATATTCCTGATGAACCCTAAAATACAACATAGAAAATAACATCCTGGATGTAGGACCCAGCAAATATTTCATGACAAAGATGCCAATAGCAATTACAAAAAAATAAAAATTGACTAGTGGGACCTAATTAAACTAAAGAGCTTCTACACAGCAAAAGAAACTATCAACAGAGTAAACAGACAGCCTACACAATGGGAGAAAATATTCACAAGCCATTCATCCAACAAAGGTCTAATATCCAGAATCTATAAGGAAATTAAACAAATTAACAAGAAAAAAAATAACCCTATTAGAAAGTGAGCAAAAGACATGAACAGACAATTTTCAAAAGAAGACGTACATGGAGCCAACAAGCATATGAAAACATCACTAATCATTAGAGAAGTACAAATCAAAATCACAATGAGATCTCACCCTAGTAAGAATAGCTATTATTAAAAAGTAAGAAAGCAGCTGCTGGCATGGTTGCAGAGAAAAGGAAACGCTTATACACTGCTGGTGGTAATGTAAATTAGTTCAGCAATTGTAGAAAGCAGTTTGGTGATTTCTCAAACAACTTAAAATAGAACTACAATTTGACCCAGCAATACCATCGTTGGGTATATAAACACAGAAATGTAAATTATTCCGTCATAAATACATGCACACACACGTTCATCACAGCACTATTCACAACAGCAAAGACATGGAATCAACCTAAATGCTCATCAGTGGTAGACTTGATAAAGAAAATGTACATATACACCATGGAATACTACACAGCCATAGAAAAGAGTGAGATCATGTCCTTTGCAGCAACATGAATGGAGGTGGATGCCATTATCCTAAGAGAACTATTGCAGGAACAGAAAACCACATACCGCATACGCTTACTTATGAGTGGGAGCTGAACACTGAGTACACGTAGAGACACAAAGAAGGGAAAAATAGACACCAGGGTATGTATGCTTGAGGGTGGAGGATGAAAGTAGGGTGAGAATTGAAAAACTCTTTGTCAGATATTATGTTTGTTATCTGGGTGTCAAAATAATCTGTACGCCAAATCCCCATGACATGAAATTTACCTATATAAGAAACCTTCACATGTACCCCGGACCTAAAATAAAAGTTAAAAAAAAAGTAAACCTCCCAACTTATTTTCTAAGCTCATCTCTCCTTTTTTTTTTTTTTTTTGGTAGTACTTAAATATATGGGATAAAGAGCAAGTAGCTCACATTTTCAGTATTTTGCACAGAGATAACCTTGTCTAAATCCAAAGATTAGTTAGATAAGACAACAATTTTACTGACACATACCCACCACTTTATAAGACGTGTCGTTATTTTTCAGCCTAAGTCTACTCCTTCCAAATGCTTTGGATTTCTACATTTTATTTACAACAATTGTGGATTCTTGCCTTTTAATATATATTAAAATATTACCAGACAATGATTAAACAGGATTAAGGAAAACAATTTCTCTTTATTATAATAGCATAAGGTGAGGAAGATGACAACCATTGGAAAAAGAGTCTAATGAACACCAGTCAATAAGAAGAAATGCTTTATTTATACCATCCTCTAGAATATGATGCTTTCCTCAAAGAGATTGAGGATAATTTTTTTTTTTTTTAGTTTTCCCATATTTTTTAAAGAATAGTGTAAGTTGCCATTTTTTATTTCTGTCTTTTTTTTCTTTTCTCTGCAGGAAAAGACAGAAATTCTCCAGCCAGCAAAACTGTATAATCAAATGTAAATATGAAGACACAACCTTACAACAATTTACTTACTTTACAAAAGAAAAATTCTTAACCCTTTTTAGTTTTTAGTTTTCTTACTACAAAAATATGTGAGATAAAAATAGCTAAGCATATTAATGGATAAACAAGAATTACTTAAAATAAGTCCTAGTAATATTTTTAACATCCAGTCATATATATGCAATTCTGTGGATTTTACAAATTGCATCTGATTTGTCTTAAAATAATAATACAACTTAATTTACATGAATGGGTAAAACATGAGATATATGCATGTCATTTTGAACTTACAATTAGGGAAGATGTTTTTAAATTAATATAATATAAAGTAATATCCATGGACTATATCTATAAATTGGATACTTAGATTATGCCTATAAAGTTAGAAATTATTCATTAATTAATTTTAAAGTATTTATTAATTTAATTTTAAAGTATTTATTAATAATCTAAACACATTCACTACCTCAGAGTAAAGAGACTTGTTTCATAACCAAAAGAGAATCATGAAACTCTGAAGAGATTTCCAAATGCATTTGAAAAATCTTGGCAATTCTTTGAAATGAACCTCAAAACTGAATATTAAATTTTGAGACTGCAAAATAACAATTTAGCTTCTAATGTCATGTACAAAGACAACAAGTTATAGAGGTAAGGTTCTGTCCTTGTCCATTTTATTGAGTCTACCTGGCAGTAGAAAAAAAAAATCAATGATATTTCTGGTCACAAAAGAAAGAATTTACTTAGTAAGACATTGATTACTTTAAATAGAGTCTGCAAGATATTTCTAAGTTGAAACTATGTCATAAAACAAAGATCTATACCTACTTGCTATTTTACAAAACATCATATGCCAACAATGACATTTGGTCATTTAGGGGAACTTTTGTATATACCTTTATTATGCAGGCATATCACCAAGTGTAGTTGAGAAGCACTATGGAGGAAATGAGTTTTTTTAAAAAAGTGACAAACATTTTAAGATCTTCTTTTGCAGGGGGAGAGAAAGTCTTATTTGTGGATATAAGATTCTATCATTTAAAATTCAAACTATAGGACAAGAATTCTAGCTCTCCAACTTACTAGCTATATGATCTTAGTCAAGTCACTTGACTATCTTAACTTTCTGATGCAATTAAAATTTGTTAACACTATTACATGCTTAACAGCCACATTTACAGCGTTGTTTGAGATAATACATGTATATGCCTGGCACAAATAAAAACTCAATAGCTATTGACCAGTATTATTAATGTTGTTTTTGTTATTGTTATTATTATTCATAATAGTAATCACATTAGTATGTGCAGAGCAAATATCTTACTTTCTTTGAATACTTTGCACCATAGCTTTTTTGCCTCCAGGATTTTTTCTTTACTTAAACTACATGGTTGTGGTTAGAAAAACACTTAATCAGCACTTTATTGTACTTTGCTAAAAATGAGAAATAATCGTGAAGACAGAATGAGAAATAATTATGATGATAGTAAGGGGGGATCTTTTTAAATGTGGGTAGGTTTCACCTAAGCTCAAGTATTCTAATAACTGCATTTATATCAAATTTTTCTAAGATGATATCCATACTGTTCATATCAGTGGAATTCTCAAAAATCTTCCATTTCATTTAAGTCTCTGTACAGATACTATGAAATCTGAAGGCATGAATTAGAAAGCCTGGTTTATTTCCTCAGGAAAAACAAATGTGAAACTGCTAAATACAATGTGGTACAATTGAGGATAAGTGGTACTCGCAATTAGTATTTATTATACTAATACGCTAAATCTCTTAACAGTCAGTAAGTTTGTAAAGTAATTTGAATGAGAATATGTTACCTCTCTGGAAAACTGTTTGACTGATGGTTTCATGATTACAATGATAAGTTGTCCATTCCAAAATTTAGCTATAAATGTTGACATTGGAGAAAGAGGTGATATTTGGACAAACTACTACACCCGTCTCTTGTCTCTCTTTCACTCCTTCCCTTTATTATTACTAATGGAATTTTAACTACATTTCTCTAACTTCGGGAGATTCAGTGGAAATATTGATATACATCTCAGCTATCTTGAGAGTTGTTCATGTCTAGTATTACTATCTATGGTGCATGTTTTGAACAAATATAAATTATTATTTATGGTCAAGTACCAGCTTTGAAGACATAAACTCATAGTTAGAAAAAAAATCAGAATAGCCTGTATAACATCTCTGGAACTCTAATTTTTTTCTTTTTTCTTTTTTCTTTTTTTTTTCGGGATGGAGTTTTGTTCTTGTTGCCCAGGCTGGAGTGCAGTGGCGCAATCTCGGCTCACGGCAAACTCCGCCTCCCGGGTTTTCCAAAGTGCAGGGATTACAGGCGTGAGCCACTGCGCCCGGCCTGAAAGTCTAAATTTTTTAAAGATAGAAGTTGCCTCTATTTTTTTGACAACGCTTGCCTACCAACAAAATTATTTTTATAAGAATTTTCAATTTATTCAAAATAAATAGAAGATATAGTTTTTTAAAAACATTCTAATGCATTGGCTGGGCACGGTGACTCACGCCTGTAATCCCAGCACTCTGGGAGGCCGAGGCGGGCGGATCAGGAGGTCAGCAGACCGAGACCATCTTGGCTAACACGGTGAAACCCCGTCTCTACTAAAAATACAAAAAATTAGCCGGGCATGGTGGCGGGCGCCTGTAGTCCCAGCTAATCGGGAGGCTGAGGCAAGAGAATGGCGTGAACCCGGGAGGCGGAGCTTGCAGTGAGCCGAGATCGCACCACTGCACTCCAGCCTGGGCGACAGAGCGAGACTCTGTCTCAAACAAAAACAAAAAACAAAACAAACAAAAATTCTAATGAGTCATACCAATGACATCGCCTTAGAAGTTATGACGGTATACATGCTTTGTCAAAATATTATCCTCTGTTGTGTTACTTTTCTGTACATATGTAGCGTAAGGAGACGATCAAAAAGAATCTTTAAACCAAACATTTGGTAGGTCATATGGTTTGTTTTTGGATGTCCCAGTCTACTAGTTAATTCTTGTGTTGCCAGTAAAATGGAAAGGAGGCTAATAGAAACAAAACAAACAAATAGGGCAGTGTTAGTCTGCTTTGTGTTGCTGTAAAGGAATAACTGAGAATGGGTTGTTTATAACGAAAGGAGGTTGATTTGGCTCATGGCTGTGCATGCTGGGCAAGAAGTATTGTGCCAGCTTGGCACCATGGTGAAGCCTCAGGAAGCTTTTTGTCATAGCAGAAAGCAAGGGGAGCTGGTGTGTCACATGCCAAAGGGGAGAGCAAGAGAGAGAAGGGGGAGAGCGAGAGATAGAAGAGGGAGAGGCCAAGCTCTTTTAAACTACCAGCTTCGGTGTAAACTAATAGAGCAAGAACTCACTCATTACGGCAGGAACAGCACCATTCCATTCATGAGCGATCCACCTTCATGACTCGAACACCTCACGCAAGGTTCCACCTACAACACTGGAGATCACATTTCAACATGAGATTTAGGGGCATCAAATATTCAGAGTATATCAATGTCCTTCCTTTATTTTTGTTTGTTCTTTCTAGGAGACTTTAGGAGTTTCTTAATAGTTTAAAGCAGCAAAATCTAAATTTTAGCAAGGGCCCGTCATACATTTCACCTTGAAATCAACTGCCTTGAAAGTATATTCTTAACTGTAAAATAATCATGGGGAAATAGTTGCTGCCTTCATAACAGTGTTTTGAAAGTTTTTGAAATTATTTGAAAATAAAATTAACGAGTAATTTAAAAATTAATCTCTTTGTTTACTATGTATTGCTATTTACGTGATTATTTATTAAATGTAGCTATGGCTTAAGATAATTTTATCACCTCTCAGGAGGTAGAAGGAAGTGGCTATGAATTAAATAAATAAGACTTTTAAGAAATGTTATAGATAAATATTGTGCATTCAGTAACTTAAAAGATATTCTGAAAGTAACAACTCCCAATGACAGGTAATATAGCTAGTGAATTATCTAGCAGTCTTGATGTTGTTTCCTATGCCTAAGATGACTCTTCTTTTGTTTCTCTGGAAACTCAGTCTTCAATACCCACCTCTTGAATTTCCTCCTCTGCATGAATGCCGGTGACTCCTCCAGCCATTGTCTCATTTGTGCAACGGTAGAGCCTAATATTATATAGGCTGTCATTATTTATGAGTGTGAACTTTTTTGGTATGGTGAATTCTCTAGAGGAGAGACATCAATGTTATTCATCTTTAAGGTCTCAGCAATTTTGAGTTTCTGTAACATACCAGATAGTACGTGTTTTAAAATGAGATGGTCTTAGAAGATCCCCAATTACAGAGTTGACTAAGGATTATTCTACTCAGCCCAGACCATAGGGCTTTGAAATATTCTCTCCTTCAGTGAAGATTATGATATGAGGGTAGAAACATGCGAGGGGTTCTTTCTCATGTTGTAGAAACAGACACTGAAAAAAAGAAGCACCCATCAAAAAGTTACGCATAGTCCTTAAAACAGCAAGACTCTTTGAAAATAGTTCATTCTGAATGACAAAGCTTCCTAGTTTTTTTGGGGTATTTTTTCCTTTTAAAGTGAATGTTGGCACCTGTTTTTCTTTTTAACACTTCTGAAGAAAACTGAGCTTAAATATCATTTTTATGTAATGTCTTCGAATTCTGAACAAAAAACATACTTTGCATTAAGTCTTAGTAGTTCTGTTAGGATACTAGTGTCCTTCATTTCACCACCATCTGAGCTAATCAGTGATCAGCTGGGTTGACTTCATTTTCATGTAAAACTGTACAGAGTTCTTTTTATTTTCTTCCTTGTGTATATTGCACCTAAAATTTTAAAAGGCATAAAAGCTATGCTCAAGTGATTTCAGATTAAAACAAAGTAGTTTGGGCAGTCAAGCTTTAATCAAAGGTTCTGTCTCCACATATTTATGTGCAAAATTCAAAAGTAATATTTATCAAATAAGGAAATCTTAAAGCCTTTACTAACAGCTATATGACCTACACTTTTGTATGTTATATAATATTTAATTCTTTTTGAGCTGAGAACTTTAGACAGAAATCTTTTCAATAAACATAGCCTTTCCAAAAGACTCCAGAAGCACTGGGCTACTCAACGTACATACACACAGGTAAGTATTGGCGTCCCACCACAGAGAAGGTAATAGGTGGATTATGTGTACATGCAAGAAAAAAAGTGGTCATGTTCCTTGCCCTCAAGGAAGTTAAAAGCTGGTTGAATTGGGATGCAGTGTTTGTAACCAAGAGTAACTAAGAATGTAGAAATATGCAGAAGATAATGAGCAATAATTTTCATCAGTATTTCCAATGGAAATTGGAAAATTTTCTAATGGAAATGGAAATTTTTCAGCTAATGAATTTGTCTCAGTCATACAACTGAGGTAGAAGGTGATAGAGGTACATATTTCAGGCAGAAAAAACAGAAAGCTTGAAGTGGAAAGCGTTCAGTGCACAGATGACCATCTACTTTATCTCATCACAGTATTGGGATATAGGGATTATGCCATCTAAGAGTCACATGAGTAAAAATTTGAAGAGCATGAGCTTATGGGGCACTACATTCCAGCAGAGAGAGGCAAGCTTGAAGAGTTTAAGGTCCAGCATACTTGGTATGTTCCAGAAGCAAAATGATGCCAGCATGGCCAGAGCAGGGAGAGGGACAGAGGAATGGGAGATAAGGTCAGAGGTAAGGCAGAAGGGGAGGGAATCCTGCAAGGAATTCCTGGTAGGCTGTTAAGAACTTGAAATAAGCTGGGAAGCCACGGCAGGGGTGTGAGCCTATGTGTCATGGCACATGATACCCTTGCTATGTTAACTCTTACATTCATGAAGTCAAATACTTAACAAACTCAACGAAATTGTCTCAGATGACCTGGATGTAAGAGTAGAACTTTAAAAACTACTTATAAACAGATCATTATTGGATTTTTACATCTCACATATCTTTTTCCTGAGCTTTGTAGGTTTCTCCAGAAACTTCCCCACCTCCTTCTCCTGAGTGACTCCCATCCACTAAGTGACTTTATGATGCTACATATTTCTAAAAATTTTATACAAGGAGCAAAAACTGGCATGAAAAAGGGTATATTATCTTCACAGACATATCTTTATTTTTTTCTCCCAAGCATTGATTTAAAATTGGTAAATTTCACGTTTTTATTGCTTCTCTTGAAAAAACACATAATCCTCTGAATAATGAAATATTAAAGAAGACACTGGACTTCTGGAAGTAATGTAACATTAGACTGTCAATGAAAAGAGACAAATGCTAAAAAATATGTAAAGAGAGACCAGGCGCAGGGGCTCATGCCTGTAATCCCAGCACTTTGGGAGGTGGAGGTTGCAGTGAGCTGAGATTGCACCACTGCACTCCAGCCTGGGTAACAGAGTGACATACCATCTCAAAAAAAAAAAAAAAAAAAAAAAAAAAAACATTTTAAGAGGTCTAATCTGAGGCAAATATAAGTGGCCAAGGCCCATCATGCAGCTCCAGGAGGTCCTGATGACATATTCCCAAGATAGTTGGGTTACAACTTGATTTCACACAATTTAAGGGGACAGAAGTTATAGGTAGACATCAATCAATACACATAAGGTGTACATTGGTTTGACATGGGAGGGTGGGACGACTTGAAGCTGGAGGCTTCTAGGTCACAGGTGGATTCAAAGGTTTTGTGACTGGCAATTGGTTGAAAGAGTTATTGTCTAAAGACCCAGAATCATGACAAAGGAATATCTGGGTTAAGATAAGGGTTTGTGGAGATCAAAATTCTTATTATGCAAATGAAGCCTCCAGGTAGCCGACTTCAAAGAGAACACATGGTAAAGGGGCTGAACTCATAGTTTAATCTCTCCTGGATCAGGAAAAGACGTGGAAAGGTGTTAAAAGAGAAAATTTCAGATGAATTAGATTTAAAAGAGTTTAACTTAGCAAAGAACAATTCATGAATCAAGCAGCCTTCTGAGCCAGAGTAGGCTGAGACTCCAGTGCAGCACCATGGTGGAAGAAAATTTATGGACAGAGAAAGGAAAGTGACATAGGGAAAACGGAAGTGAGATACAGAAACAGCTGGATTGTTTATAGCTTGGCATTTGTCTTATTTGAACAGGGTTAGAACAGTTGGCCACATTTGGTATGCCAAAACTCTTATGATTTGCACAAGAGTAGGCTATGGTCTGTTTGAACCTCCACTTGTTATAGTTGACTACAGAGAAACCTTTAGGCCAAACTTAAACTATGTAAGGAGGGAGCTTTAAGCTAAACTTGATTTAGCAATTGGAAGGAGATTCTCTATGGAATGTAGATATTCCCCACAAGAGACAGCTTTTCAGGGACATTTCAAAATATGTCAAAGAAATATATTTTGTTGCAAAATACTTCAATTTCTTTCAGCGCCTGCTATCTGTTATGTGATGCTATGCTAGAGTCAGGCTGGAATCTGGTATCTTATTGCTACAAAGAGTCTGCTTTGTCAGTCTAAAGATCTCTGTTTTAATATTAATGTTGGTCAGTTGTGCCTGAATTTCAAAGGGAAGACAGTATAATGTGGCATGTTCAATTTCTACTTCTGGTCATGGCCTACATTAGTTTTTCTGATTTACTTTAGTCAAAAATCGGGTCCGTTCAGCCAGTCAGGGAGCTTAGAATTTTATTTTTGGTTTAGAAGACTTGTAACAGCAAAATGTAAAATCAGGACAGTATGTGATAAATGCTCTATTATCAAGTATTAATTATAATAATTATGATTACACTTTTAATTTAAACAAATATTTACATTTACTTATATAATAATATGTTATAATACATAAATTTATTTTTAAAATATTTTTAATTATTATTATTAAACCTTCCATGATATTCTCTCTTCCAATATACTTATATATATATATATATATATATATATATAATATATATGTATCACAGTGTTTTTGTTTTTTTTTTTTTTGAGATGGAGTCTGGCTCTGGAGTGCAGTGGTGCTATCTTGGCTAACTACAAGTTCTACTTCTTGGGTTCAAGCAATTCTCCTGCCTCAGCCTCCTAAGTATCTGGGATTACAGATGCCCACCACCATGCCTGGCTAATTTTTGTATTTTTAGTGGAGACAGGGTTTCACCATATTGGTCAGGCTGGCCTCAAACTCCTGACCTCAAGTGATCTGCCCACCTCAGCCCCAAAGTGCTGGGATCAGAGGGGTCAGTCACCCCACCTGACCATATTACACATTTTTGTTAAATTAATATTTATTATTTGAATCACTATGACAATTGTAACTACTATCTAAGTAGTGAATATATATTCCCATTTCATTTCTTGTGATTTTAAAAAAACCTCATTTCTTCTGGAATTAATCATGATTAGTCTATGATTTTGCCACTTTCTCCCTTCTTCCTGAAAATTCTTCTCAACTATATTCCTAATGCTACTTATCCCTATGTAGTCAAATACATCCAATAATCTATTGTTATTCCTCCAAGAAATATTTCTTTCATGGAGGAACTGCTTCATTTTCTTGTTTCTTTTAAAAGTTGAATTGTAATGTACACTTTTCAAATTACATCTCTCATAGATACACAACAAAATGGTTATCACTAAGTAAACACACTCATTTTATATATGGATGGTAATTGCCATCCATATATAAATGACTATAATGTCATTTATAATGTCTTGATGGAATAAAAGTTTATTAGAATCTATTACACAACAAATGAAAATATGGTAATTACCCCCCAAATAAATAAATAAAATCTGTTAGCAATCCTGAAGCCCCTAATCTAGCTCTATCCCCTAAAATAGCTAACATTCTGATTTCTATCACTATGTAATGAGTTTTACCTTTTTTGAAATTGGTCAGTTTCAAGCAGGAAAACAGAAAGCTTGAATTGGAAAGCTTTCAGTGCACACAGGATTTTCTACTTTATCTCTGGTGCATCATAGCATTGGGCTGTATGTATTATGTCAGCTAAGTGATATATAGGTAAAAATACCTAAAGCATTTTTTGAAATGCATAAAAACATAATTACACAGAGTTAGTTCTCTTGATTCTGGCTTCTTATACTCAACTACCTTTTGTGGGTTCAACCTCATTGTTCTTGGTAGTAACTCTTTAGGAATTTTTAGTTCTGTGTAGCTGTGAGGTCCGATACAGTAGCAATTAGACATGTTTGGCTATTGAGTGGTATACTGCAAGTGATCCCAGTCCAGTCCAGCTTCCAGCCTGGTCTTCGAACTTACTTGGAGTGCTTTGTAAGAATCAATTCTGATAGGTCATGTCTGCTCTGGCCTCAGAGCCTATAAGGTACACTGTTAAATTCCATGATTAGTGCATTTCATTTGTGTTTATTTTCTTATGTATGCAAAGATTTCTAGTTTCACTTGGACTTTTTAATTCTTCCTTTTTATTACTGTAACATGTTCAAAGAATAAACTTATGTCCTCTTGCCCTGAAATCACAAAATCTTTTCTATGAGACATACAATGAATGTAAAAAATACAAATCTAGTGAGGAAACTTACCAATAGGGCTTCATGTGCCCATAGCTCTTTATAAAGTGCATACATCTCTATAATTCTATTTTTCTGAAAAAGGACAAGATTGCATAGGATATATAAAATCATACAAATTGATAGTCAAAATACAAATTAAATAATAATACCCTAGGCAGAATGAAGTGTTGATAGTATAGAAAACATTAGGAAATTAAGCATTTATTATAAACTATGAGATATACAAAGTGCCTCACATGGCCGACATAAAAATTTTTGATGCCAAAAGTATTGTAGCTGTCTTTTAAAAATGAAATAGCCTATTTTCTTCCCCTTTAGTTTAAGGATTCACAGAAGTTTTCTGAAGAAAATCTTGGGGTTAGCCAAGACAAACTTTTCAACCTTTTGTCTTGACAGAGGTGGCTTACTATTTACCTACACAGTTTCATGTTACTGGGGCTCTTTCCTCTTCTGGAAAGATATAATCTTAAATGGAGGATTGCAGGAGACATGATAATTCTACCAAACATTACATTTGAAAATTAAAGGTGAAGTTGGAGAATCCAGTCAGTTTTTCCTCCCCATCAGAAGTTTTTTGTTTGTTTGTTTGTTTGTTTGTTTGTTTGTTTTTGAGACGGAGTCTCGCTTGGTCGCCCAGGCTGGAGTGCAGTGGCGCAATCTCGGCTCACTGCAAGCTCTGCCTCCCGGGTTCATGCCATTCTCCTGCCTCAGCCTCCCGAGTAGCTGGGACTACAGGCGCCCGCCACCACGCGCAGCTAATTTTGTTTTTGTATTTTTAGTAGAGACAGGGTTTCACCGTGTTAGCCAAGATGGCTCTCCTTACCTCCTCCGATCTCCTCTCATCTCCTGATCTTGATCTCCTGACCTCGTGATCCTCGGCCTCCCAAAGTGCTGGGATTATAGGCGTGAGCCACCGCGCCTGGCCATCAGAAGATATTTTAACTGGTTCTGTAATGGATTCCAATAAACTTTTATTCCATCAATACATTATGAAATTTTATATATATATATATATAGTATATGTGTGTCTATATATATTACTCATGTGCATACATATATATTTCTTTATGTGCAAATATTTAGTATATATATATTGCAATAGATTGTAAAATCTAGTTCCTAATCCTTTGTACATTTTTTATATACAACATATTTTGAACATATAAGAATTAAGTAAAGTTTATCTTAAAGTTATCACTCCTAGAATGGATTAAACTTAGATAGCTTATCAATAGGATGAATTTTTAGCTACTGCTTAGTCTTAGAAGGGATTTCAGAGAAGGTAACTGATTAAGAGTATGTCTAGGTGTGAGCAGAGAGGTCAGAAAGACATGACTAAAGGAACACAAGGAAAATGAACGTAACTAGTTGAAATAGGGAGAAGCCATCAAAATCCAGCATTGCTTGCTGACAATTTTTTTCTTGAAATTAATAAATGCATTTATCCACAGAGTCTTTACTAAAAATTATTTCACCAGCTATATTTGGTAGGCTTGCCATATGCTGCCAACTGATGATCTAGACTCTGGGAAAATTTTTGTGTATATGACTGTTTTCAATGCTGGAAATGCTTTTTCACACATTTTCCATGAAGTGAAATTCATAATGTTCTAAATACCTTCTAGGCAATAATTCTGCATCTGTTATCATGTCCCAGTATGTCCTTTACTTATCATAAGTCTGTTAAACCTTCTTAACAGAATGATTTGAAAATGAAAACAGTTATCATGTAAACACGCTTTGGCTTATAAACTATGAACTGTATGAAAAAGTAAATCAAGTTATACTGTCATGAACTGATTACATAAAAGTACCAAGTTTGTGCCTGGTACATTATAGCTACTAATCAAAATATTATTTTTAGTCAGATATCATTATTACTAACATTAAAATGATTTATATAAGCATTCCAGATTACAGGACAAATTGACAAAAACAATTGATCAAATCTAAACTTCTTAACACAAGGTTTAAACAATGAAAGGAGTATTATAGTTTGAATTCAGATTCATGTTTTTTTCACTCATATTCTTTCAATCAACAAATATTTATTAATTCTCTAATAAATATCTGGCAGTGTACAAGGCATTTTATGGGTGCAAAGTTGAGTAAGACACATTGAGTTTACCAATGGTGAATTCAGAATGGAATATGAGATATGTCCATAAAAAGCTATAGAAAGTGGCATATGGACTATCTACACTGCCCTGTATTCAATCATTGTTTTATCTACTTGCCAATCTATAATCTATGATATGGTTTGGCTGTGTCCCCATCCAAAGATCAACTCAAATAGTAATAATCCTCACATGTCAAGGGTGGGGCCAGTTGGAGACAATTGAATCATGGGGGCAATTTTCCCCATACTGTTCTTGTGGTGGTGAATAAGGCTCATGAGATCTGATGGTTTTATAAATGGGAGTTCTTCTGCACAAGCCATCTCTTGCCTACTGACGTGTAAGACATGACTTTGCTCCTCATTCGCTTTCCACCATGACTGTGAGGCCTCCTCAGCCATGTGAAACTGTGAGTCCATTAAACCTCTTTTTCTTTATAAATTACCCAGTATTGGGTATGTCTTTATTAGTGGCGTGAGATCAGACAAATACAATCTATCTGACATCTCTTGGTAATAAGATTATTTCATAAATTGACTCTAGCATATTGAATTATATTTTCTTATGATAATAAAGTTCTTGATTTTTTCTGGACGTTTGAATTTATTTTGGGGGCAACCATAAATTGACTATTGATCATATTGAACTTTAATTTTCGATACCATGGATAGTATTGGTTCTGATTAACACTGTAAAATGCTCAATCCCAATGTACTATTTCCATAATATTTATGATTTTTATGCTTCAAAATGAGTACTAGAATTTTGGTGCCACAACCCTTTTCAATTTTTTTTAGTAAGATTATTTTTCCTGGTGTGAAATAATTAAATGTACATTATTTGCTCATCATAACAAGATTGGAGCATAGTTTTTGTTCTAGATCAACTTTCTGTACATTGCCAGTAATCACATTGTCTTATAAAAAGGAATCATTTTTATTTAATTTTTATTATTTAATAAATTTTTCTCATATTTTACTTTGACTTTTTAAAATAAAACACTAAATGTTATATTAAATGTGATTTTAGATACTAAAAGTGCCAGATATTATGGCATTATGAAGAATAAAAAGGGTCCTTTAAGGTTTCAATTATTAATAAGTGTATATTACATGAGTTCAAATAGGCTCGTTTAGGAAAGTATAATAAATTAAATCTTGTCCATGTGTGAAACTCAATTATTCTAACTTTTAAAAATGGAAGGTTAAATATAAAGAGTTAGAAAATGCATTATGGTATATTTCAATGAATGTGGTATACCACAGCATGTATTTGTGAGCTTCCAGGGCTATAGTTTGTAATGGTTCATGGCACTGCCAATAATAAGTCTGTAGGAAGTTTTGTTATAAATGTCCCAATTCTTTCATTTGCCCTATCGCAGTGCATGCTGGGATGCCTAACTGTGTGAAATCAAGCCATGGATTATCCTTTTACTGCCACTTTATCCTAGGGGACATTAACTTGAAAACAAGCAGGCTATGCTCTGGTAACAAATTCAGAGTCAAATTTGTTTGTATTCTAGTTATAAAAATGACAAGCCAAATTTATTTTAAATTTGAAAACTTCACTTTTTGCTAAAGCACTGTAACAGTGTTTTTGGCTTGAGTTTTGCAATATACTAAATATATATATATACGTGTATATATAGTATATTTTATAACAGAAAATTTGTATTTATTTGATATATTTATTAGAATTATCTATTGGTATTATTATTTGTATTATTTTTAGTGTATACTCATCTTTGTGATCCTTTCAAGAAGGATCTTCTTGAAAATCTTTTATATTCAACAGTGATTCTGACATATAGTGAGTTGATTCACTTATAAAAAAGCCTAAGTCCATGTGAACTTAACACAGTAAGAAATATTGAGAAATCTTCTCCTTAGCAATTTTACAATCTAAAGTGCCAGTGCTTTGAGAGTTTAATGAGATGTTTATTTTGTTATGATGAATATTGTTACTATAGTTAGTATATGACTGGCATGGACAATATCAATATGCAATTTTTTAATGACAATTAGTAAAATAAAATAATGTCCAGAAAATATTAGTCAATTTAAGTATCATATTAAAATATTGTGTATGCTGTATTTTTTTCTAGTTTAGTAGTGTAGAGATTAATAGACTAAATTTGTCCAGAAAGAACAAATTGACAACAGTTTTCAGAGGTTTTGTGTGGAAATTATTTATAATGAATGCTGAATTTAATTTTTCTCATTAAAAAGAGGACCACATCATTCAACATTTTGAATTTCAGTAACAGTTGATGGCTCAGCTCTCCAAATAAAGTCTTCTACAAATGTTATTTGATTTATTTAAAAGCTGCCTTTAAAGCAACTTCCCAAGGCAGTTTCTTAGGAAAATACATCTTAAAGCTCTTGAATACAAATGAAATTTTCCTATGACAGGAAGCACAGTGTTTGGATTGCAGAGTAAACTGAGCAGCAAAAGTTCTGTGTCAATTCTTTTAAAAGTCTCATAGTTCCTGGGAGACTGTAAAAATACTTCCTGTCACAAAATCTTCAATTATTTAAAAAGTATACTAAGATGTTTACCTCATATAGAAAAATAACTATAGGAATGAGTGAGGGAATAAGGAGAGACTTGTTAAGTTTTGGAAATTTAATTGAAATTTAATGCTCTTTCTAATTTCTACTGAAATGTTAATGCACTGTGAGATGATAGCATGTATTTGTTTTATGTCAGGGAAATTATCAGTTAACGTTTTTTGCATGCAAGGCAGAGCAGTGCTGTTGCCTTGGAATGGAGATTAATACTCTAAAGCTGAAAACAAACAAACAAACAAACAAAAAAACAACAAAAAAAAAAACTTATTTTGTTCCTGCTACTCCCTAAAGGGAATTACTACAGGACTTACAAGGAGAGTGCTGAACAGGTTTACCTTACGATTTTTTTCCTTACTGCCCTCTGGCTTACTCCAAGTCTATTTAAGAGAAGTAGAGAAATTCAAGGAAAAATGGCATGGAATACAGTCTTCAGACTAGAGGAAGAAAGCAATGTCTTTTTGATCCTCCCTACCCATGCTAAAGGACTGTTTACAAAAGTCACTTGCTGAAAGTGGGCCATGCCTGTATGAATGACTATCGGTATAACATGACCTAGTGGGACATTTACCTAAGCAGGACACTTGTTGATCTGCCTTCGAATTTTATTGAAAGAAAACTTGAGTAAGTGGGCAGGCTGGAAAGAGAATGAAGAGATTAGTCTCCCAACGATCAACAAAATTTTATATTATATATTCTAATTATTAAGAAATTCAACTCATAATAAATACCCTCGTGTTTTATTTTCCCTTAACCACCATCTTTTTTTTTTTTCTTTTTTTTTTTTTTTGAGGCGGAGTCTTGCTCTGTCGCCAAGGCTGGAGTGCAGTGGCTCAATCTCGGCTCACTGCAAGCTCCGCCTCCCGGGTTAACACCATTCTCCTGCCTCAGCTTCCTAGCTGATTACAGGGGCCCGCCACCAAGCCCGGCTATTTTTTTTTTTTTTTTTTTTTTGTATTTTTTAGTAGAGACGGGGTTTCATCGTGTTAGCCAGGATGGTCTCGATCTCCTGACCTCGTGATCCGCCCGCCTCGGCCTCCCAAAGTGCTGGGATTACAGGCGTGAGCCACCACGCCCGGCCGCCTTAACCACCTTCTTGACACTTCTCAGATCCTCTGTTATTTTCTCCTCTCATTACTCTGAGCAACAACTTTCTTTTCCAGATATTTTTAATTGGTTTGATTTTTGGGTTTTTAATTTTTTCTTACTTGAAAACACAGTCCTCTCTGTCATATGGATACCAAAACAATTGTATTAAAAAAGATAAATGAAGTTCGGTCTCGGGTGACGTGCATGTTTAAAAGTGAGTCTGCAAAATCAATGTGTGAAAAACTTACCTGTGGTAGAATCTGGCTTCTGTATAGTGATCAACATCCTCATTTCTTGCTGCATGAAGATCTTTATTAAAAGACAATAGCCTTTTTCTAAATGTTGAAACTATGTTAATGTGTAGAGCTAAATGTTAGTTGTCAGTAATGAGAGTCTACAGCTTAATTTCTAGGTTAGTATTACAGACACCTGGGTACTGTACCTCCAAACCAAACCATTCTATAGATTTCAACCTGATCTAAGATCAAGTATAAGAGAATCCAATAATATATTTAGTATATGTAAGATATATGTTTAATAGTTGACCATTAACTCAGGAATCTCACCCCAATAAAATTTAAAATAACAATAGCAAAGAAGGCTCTTACATGTAATTTTTCTCCAAATAAAATTAAAAATAGTATTACCAATGAATATTCTTACATATATAGTAGTAAACTAATTCTGACATTTTTACATAATGTATACAAGTATAAATATCTGAAAAATAGTTAACTCAAAAACAATAACCTATATTCACATTTTTCTATTTTAATAAAAGAAATAAAAATTTTATGAAAGAAATTACAACAGAAACTTTTCTAAAAACATTTTTTTGTGTGAATAAACACTTCCTAACTTCCTCAGATATTTAATTTGAATATTCCACAAAAGGAATCCAAAATAAAACACTTGTATGGGGTCACTTGAAAAATTCTCATATTCTTATGAAAAATTTTTCCAGGGTGTATTCAGCAGCCCAAGTACCAGAGAACAGACACACACACACACTCTCACACACACACACACTCTCACACACACACACTCACACACACACACTCACGCACACACACCCCTGTTTCCGTGTGTAAATAAATGAGTGGTAAGATAAATATACTATTTCTGTCTTGGAGCTTTATAATCAGCTTTATTACCATACTAAGAGTCAAAAAAATTCTTCACTAAATAGTTTTTGAGATGGTGTCTCGCTCTGTCGCCCAGGCTGTAGTGCAGTGGTATGATCTCGGCTCACTGCAACTTCCACCTCCAAGGTTCAAGCGATTCTCCCGCCTCAGTCTCCCGAGTAGCTGGGATTATAGGCAACCACCACCATGCCCGGCTAATTTTTTTTCTGTTTGTATTTTTACTGCAGACGGGGTTTCACCATGTTACCCAGGCTGTTCTCAAACTCATGACCTCAAGTGATCCACCCACCTTAGGCTGGCAAAGTGCTGGGATTATAGGCGTGAGCTACGGTGACTGACCCAGAAATAAGTTTTGATTTAAGTTGAAATTAAAATATATATATATATATATAAAATATATATATATATGTAGGACTGTTTTACATTGTACTTACTAAAATGCGTGGAGTTTTGAAACATACTTGACTTCAGATTTAGGGTATTACAACAGTCTGTAATAGGTTTGTTCATAGATATTACTTCTGTAAATATGAATTCTTACAAGATTTTGTGAGAGTGACAAAATTCAGCTATGTGTCTTTTACTTAAATTATTTGGAAATATTATGTTGAATATGGTTTCTGCTAAAATTTTATTTACTGAAAATAACATACATTTGTAAGTTAATTTATGATATCTTCTAAAAAGGCTGCTGTGGTAGACCACCACTACCTGTGATTCACTTATGAAGTCCGTCATATTCTAGAATTTATAAGTTTTGTATAGGTTTGTAGCTCAAAAGTAAAATTTTTATAATGGATAAATCTTGACTTATTATTCCCCTGCCTGAAGGCAAATCATCTTTATACATTTTTGTGAAAAGAACTTTATACTTTGAAATTTAAAAAGGCGTCACTCTTTTAAAGCAAGTAAGTTATTCTTTCCTCTGTTCATCTCTACAGGATGTCATGCAAGAAACAGAACCCAAAGAAATATGTTGAAGAACATATTAAGTATGAGTTAGAGTAGAAAAATGCACTGTATTCCCTAAAATAATATTTTGACAATATTTTCCAATTGCTTGTTAATGTTTTTAGTCTAGGTTTTTGTGCTTTCTTAGAAATAGTTATAAATAAATTGACATTCTTCATATAAATGAGCATTCAATACCCCTGAAAATAATGTAAACATTTTCCACTTATTTTAAAAGTGTATCAGGGAAAAGGAAGCCTAGCATGACTAACTTCATTTTGCTCCTAATCTCCCTGCCCCTGCAATGATCTCTTATAGGTTACTGCATTTGCTTATCTCTGCAGGTAGGCCAAGCTAACTGTGGGAGGAATTTGGTTTACAGTTTAACTTTATTTATTTTCTTTTTAAATTTTACTCTAACTCCTGGGATACATGTGCAGAATGTGCAGATTTGTTACATAGGTATACATGTACCATGGTGGTTTGCTGCACCCATCAACCTGCTGTCCAGGTTTAAAGCCCCACAGGCATTAGGTATTTGTCCTAATGCTCTCCCTCCCCTTACCCCTAACCCCCGACAGGCCCCGGTGTGTGATGTTCCCTTCACTGTGTCCATGTGTTCTCATTGTTCAACTCCCACTTATGAGCGAGAACATGCGGTGTTTGGTTTTCTGTTCCTGTGTTAATTTGCTGAGAATTATGGTTTCCAGCTACAACCATGTTCCTGGAAAGGATATAAACTCAATTTTTATGGCTGCATAATATTCCTTGGTGTATTTGTGCCACATTTTCTTTATCCAGTCTATCATTGATGGGCATTTGGGTTGGTTTCGAATATTTGCTATTGTAAATAGTGCTGCAATAAACATACGTGTCCATGTGTCTTTATAGTAGAATGATTTATAATGTTTTGGTATATACCCAGTAATGGGATTGCTAGGTCAAATGGTATTTCTGGTTCTAGATCCTTGAGGAATCACCACACTGTCTTCCACAATGGATGAACTAATTTACACTCCCGCCAACAGTGTAAAAGCATTCCTAGTTCTCCACATTCCTCTCCAGCATCTGCTGTTTCCAGACTTTTTAATAATCACCATTCTAAGTGGCATGAGATGGTATCTCACTGTGGCTTTGATTTGCATTTCTCTAATGACCAGTGATGATTAACTTTATAGCAAGGATATTAATAGTCCTTTCCCAAAACTAACCCCCAGGAGATAAGGAGGGTACACACAAGTAACAATGTTATGTTAAAAATTTATAAGAGCATTGTGACCTGACCAAGGACAAAGAAGTTTACCCTTACTGCTCTCTAGATGTCTGCGGCCATCTGTCACTATTCGCCTCAACCCCCTTGTTCTCTCCCCTTCCCCTAACATCAAAGGATCTCAAAATGTCTAGTAGCTTAAGATGAGTCTTTGGGACACCAGTCCTACATCTTCATTGTTTTCTGGCTCTCCAAAAAAAGTCACCTTCCTTGCCCCAACATCATGTCTCTCAACCTCTTGGCTATCATACAGTGAGAAGTATGAGCTTTGGTATTGGTCACAAAAGCCTTTAGTTGAATTCAAAGAACAAATTTTGAAAAAAAATTGGTAAAAATTAGTCAGATGGAAAAGATGTGGCTACCTTCAAATGTGTAATTATTGAATGCACATTTGTTTTCTGAATGCAACGTAGCATTGAAATATGAGCCATTAAAAAGTACAACATGCATGTTATCAGAGAGGTTAATATTTTTGCTTTCATGCATCGAAACAAATGTATGTTGTCTACCTAAAGAAAACATGGTGGCAAAATTAATAGATGTAGAGAGTTTATTTGGGCCAAGTTTGAAGACTGCAGCCAGGAGGATAGATTCAAGTTGCCCTGCATCTCTGCTCTGATTAGCAGAGTGAGTTTTTAAAAGGAAAAATAGGAGATAGTTCCTAAGTTGTTTACCAGAATTTACATTAAAATAATATAAAGCTATATTGATTGGCTACACATTGTTCTTTTATCACAAATTCTAGGAACATGAAGAAAATGGATGAGTCAGCTAGTCAGGAAACTACAAAGAAGTTAAGAAAGAATAAAGTGTCTTGAAACAATGGCTCCAAAGCGTGGTGGCCAGGGGCACCACTGAGGTCCCATATTCATGTCTTTCTGGGCCTGATAAATTTTGCTTACTTCACATAACTCACACTGCTCTGAGCTATTTTTATTTTCTCAACATTTTAATCTAAATTAGATATTTCAAAGTAATGGTTTGTTATTTTAGGGTATATTCCTTTATATCCCTCTTTGATATTGTGAAATATACATGTGGTCTTCCTCATTATTTTCTGACATATAGCTCGTAAACTCCTTGAGATTTCTGGAATGATAAGAATGTCTTTTTTTAATGCTAAGAATGTCTTTTTTATGCTAATAAAATGACTTGTGGCTGGGGTTCCTCTATAACCTCAAAAGAGGATTTGGTTGTCAGGCAAACCAACTATGTGATTAGAGGTTTTGGACTTTTGGTCCCACCTCCTAGGAGAAGAGAGAGGATAAAAATTGAATTATTAAGCCAATGGTCAATAATTTAACCAGTCATGCTTAGGTAATGATGCTTCCATAGAACCCAAAAGGATTAAGTTCTGAGGGATTATGGGTAGCTGAAGACACGAAGCTTTCCAGAGGGTGGCACACCCATAGAGAGCATGGAAGCTCTTTCTCCCATATCTCACACTAGGCATCTCTCCTATCTGGCTGTTCATCTGTATCCTTTGTAATATCATTTATAATAAACTGGCAAACATAAGTGATTTCCTGAGTTCCATGAGCTATTCTAGCAAATTAATCAAACCCAAGGAAGGGGTAGTGAGAACCCCAATTTATAGCAAATGGGTCAGAAATATAGATGACAACCTGCTGCTTGTGATATGTACCCAAAGTGAGGGTAGTTTTGTGGGTCTGAGCCATCAACCTGTGGATCTGATGCTATCTTCAAGTAGGTAGCATAGGAATTGAATTTAATTAGAGGACACAGAGCTGGTATTTGCTGAAGAACTGATTGATTGCTTGGTGTTTGGGGAAATAGCCCTACACATCTGAGGTCACAGAGGTATTCTGTGTTGTGCAAATGTAGTAGGAAAGACAGGTATTTTTTCCTCTCCCTTTCCTCCCCTCTTCTCTCCTCTCTTCTCCTCTCCTCCCCTCTCCTCTCCTCTCCTCTCCTCCCCTCCCTTCCCCTTCCCTCCCCCCTCGCCTCCCCCCTCCCCTCTCCTCTCCTTTCTCTCTCTTTTCTTTTCTTTTCTTTTCTTTTTTCTTTCTCATCATCTCGCTCTTGTCACCCAGGCTGGAGTGCAATGGTGTGATCCTGGCTCACTGCAAACTCCACCTCCTGGCTTTGAGTGATTCTCCTGCCTCAGCCTTCCGAGTAGCTGGGATTATTGGTGCCTGCCACCACATCCAGCTAATTTTTGTATTTTTAGTAGAGACAGTGTTTCACCATGTTGGCCATGCTGATCTCGAACTCCTGACCTCAGATGATCCACCAGCCTCAGCCTCCTAAATACTCACCCTTTCTATTAGTTTTATGTTTATATAGTTAATTTTGTCATTTTGATGCTATAGTCCTCTTTCAATTTTCTAATTGAGTTGGGAAGTAATCTATTAAATCAGATAAATCTTCTCATCTACCAACTATGGATACCATTACAGATAAATATATTTTGCAAAGTATACTTTCTCTAAATAAAAAGTAGCATTTTCTACAATAAAATTTACTTTTACAAGTATTGATTCATGAAAATATTGTGATGAGAGCATCACGGTAACCTCACCCTATATTTCTGTTAGGAGAAATGGCTAAGTATTTGGCAAATTACTATCCAAAGCAACTTTATGGAATATAACTACTGTAAAAAAAGATAATCCACTGTATATCATCATTAAACTCTTTTTATGGATGGAACATTGTAGGTCTCAATAAAACTTTCATGTCATATCAGGCATTTTTCTATTACGTGACTTCTGATTCTTTCATATTTGATTATTGATTATTGAGAGGAGAGTTAGCAAAGAAACTAGAGTGCTCTATCCATACAAAAGAGTTTAACTACATTTTATATATAGTAGATTATCTTTTTTTTACTGTAGTTATATTCTATAAAGTTGCTTTAGATACTAATTTGGCAAATACTGAGCCACCAGTCCTAAGGGAAATATAGGGTGAGGTTGCTGTGAAGCTCTCATCATGTTTTCATGAACCAATCCAACATAATTTTGTTTTAAATTAGCTTCTGTTAAAGACACCTCATTATATATATGGATTTGTTAATGTAATATTATATATAATGACATGTTTTATATATAAATATACATATATATTACAAATAACTCATTATGTGCAATATTTATAAGGAAACATTAGTCAAACAGGGTCTCACATTTTACTGACCCTGGGTAACAGGACCAAGACATTCTTTGGCTTTTGGCCTAAAAACAGTGCTATCCACTATGTTGATTTCATCAGTCATCAGCTCATGAATCCTATAAATATAGTGAAGTTTCCATCTTTTTCATAGTTTCATCATGCACTGTAGATGCTATTTTAGCACTTTTCAGAGCATTCTCAGGTAAAGATCAGTGACTTTCCCCTTCTTATCTCTGGGTGTGTGCTATTGTCGATTTATTGACATTGGACTCACGTCAACAACGTTGCACTTCATGCCTGAACAAAGTCTATCTAATGCTCATATTTTCTCTGTAAGGCACATCATAGTCTTCTTGCACTTTGGAACACTAGACGGCACTTCAGCCCTACTCTTTAGGGCCATTTTAAACAGAAAATTCACTGACAAAAGACACAAAAATTTCAAGAATATTTCTAAATAGATGGCAAATGACACCCATTTACCATATGAAGGCTGAAATCAGAAGGTTAGGCTGGGCATGGTGACTTACACCTGTAATCCCAACACTTTGGGAGGCCAAGGCTGATGGAACATCTGAGGTCAGGTGTTCGAGACCAGCCTGGCCAACGTGGTGGAACTCTGTCTCTACTAAAAATACAAAAATTATCTGGGTGTGGTGTCAGGTGCCTTTATTCCGAGCTACTTGGGAGGCTGAGGCAGGAGAATCACTTGAACCCAGGAGGTGGAGGCTGCAGTGAGCCTAGATCACACTATTGCACTTCAGCCTGGGTGACAAGAGCAAGACTCTGTCTCAAAATAAATAAATAAATAAATAAATAAATAAATAAATAAATAAATAAAATAAAAGGTGAGCACTGACTGTTCCACCTTATCTATGAACATACATACCTATTACTTAAAATGTTTGCTACCCTTAAATGCCCAATAGTAGTGATTTTGGGGTTACACATTGTATTAATCAGGGTTCTCTAGAGGGATAAAATAGGAGATATATAATCCTATTATTTTAGTATTTATTTTATTTTATTTATTTCTGTATATTTTAAGTGAGTATATATATACACATACATACATATATACATACATATATATATACACACACATACATATGTATATATATATACACACACACACACACATATATATGGGAGTTTATTAAGTATTGTCTTACACAATCACGAGGTCTCACAGTAAGGTGTCTGCAGACTTGAGGAGCAAGGACAGCCAGTCCAAAACTGAAGACCTTGGAGTCCAATGTTCAAGGGCAGGAAGCATCCAGCATGGGAGAAAGATGCAGGATGGGAAGCTAGGCCCATCTCTCTTTTTTCACATTTTTCTGCCTGCTTTATATTTTTCTGCTGATTAGATGGTGCCCACCTAATTAAGGGTGGGTCTGCCTTTCCCAGCCCACTGACTCAAACGTTAATCTCCTTTGGCAACACAATACTTTGCATACTTCAGTCCACATTTGTTGAGACTCACTACCATCACACACATGTAGGCCCATCCACAAATATGGATTCTGTTAATAATGAGGAACCAACTGTTTTAAGATCTTTTTAAAAATAGATACAAATAACATAAATCAGATACTAACACTGCCTCTTAGAAGGAGAATCCAGTTACTAGTTTCTGTGACTCAGGTTTCCTTAGAATGGCCTCGAGTTCTGCTTACATGGTAGAGGGACGAGAAATGGACAAGGACAGAAACACACAGGAATCACATGAAATACCAGTTATTTGTGGCTTGTGTAAAGACAGTAGTAAATCAAAGCACATACACAAAAAGGGCAAGAAAGCTGCATGTTTAAGTCTAGATGTCCTTAGCAGAGATGAACGTATATGGAAATTAGAACAAAAGATAATTTTTAATCACGTATTAAATAGTAAAAAAGAATATGTGGTTAAAGACTTATTGTCCATTATGGGTATCACAGACTATAATTCTTATTTTATTATGCATATATATAACTCTAAAGCCTTCAGGTTTTAAGAACAACAAAAATAGCTGTGAATTAAGTTTGGGGCAGGCTAGACATCAAAGTCCAACCTCTAATAAGCCTATTGTTTGTAATGCAAATATAAAAATAGAGCATTCCACTGCTTAAATAAGATGAATCATTGTCACAAAATGTTTTTATTTATCTATAAAGCTAAAAAGTCATTGAATATAAATTTTTTTATTCTAATTTCCTGTTTTATTGTTAATTTGTTAGTTATAACCAGAAGAACATTAGTCACTTAATATATAGTGATTTAAAAATCACAATAAAAAGAATTTTTAAGAATAAAACTGTAAGACAATTTTAAAAACCACAAAAGAGGTCTTATAAGAGGAATCTACTTTACAGAAAATGGATTAACTTCACATTTTTCACAAAGGTAAAGCAATTTAATATTAAGAAAAAGTATTACAAATTTTACATCACAAATAAACCAAGAGGAAATTATTTCTATAAATACTGAAGAAGAATCTGTTAGTGTACCCATGAAGGATTCTGATAGAGGCAAGAGGCAGATAAATTCCTAGGCACACAGGAAAGGGTCCTCAGTGAAAATCAGCCCTCAAACCAAAGACAAATTAAAGCCTTAAAACCAAGCTGTAGGTTCCAGGTAAAGTCCCCTAACAGAATGTGAACTTCCTCGATGCCTTTTAACCAATCAAGTGATGCTTTTTCCAGGCTGCCCATGGAGCATTCAGCATGCACATCCCCATTCTGAGCACATAAATTCCTCAGACTCAGCCACACCTTGGGACTACCCTCTTTCAGGTAGGGGCTACACACTTCAGGTCCCTTCTTTCCTGAGAGCTGTTCTGTCACTCAATAAAACTCTTCTCTGCTTTGCTCATTCTTCAGTTGTCCATGTAACCTCATTCTTCTTGGACATGGGACAAGAACCTGTGACCTGCAGAATGGCCTATGCAAAAGGAGCTGTAATGCTCCCACCCTTGCTGGAGCCGGATGGCTGCCCCACATGATGGAAGCAGCAGCAGGGCTGGGCCAGCCTAGTAGCCCTGGGCTGGGGCAGGGTGGTGGGACTGAATGAACTGGTACAGCCCCATTCACTGAAGCATGTGGACAATGGGAATGAATGAACTGTAACACCAACAAGCTGTGACCCTTCTGGGGCCAAGTCCTTGGCACCCTGAGGCAGAGCTGTATCACTTCCTTAGGAGCTCCATGGTTGCTGGCATCTCCAAGTTTTTTGAGCACCATTGCATTCCCTTGTCCAGTCGCCGGTGCCCAAGGCAGAAGCCACTTGCAGTATGCCTGGTCCAACTGCAGCCTCACATGGAGCAGACGCCTGGAGCTGTCTGCTGTGCTGCAGCAGCAGGCATACCTGGCTATGTGCCATGGCTGGATCCCATGCTCACACACTCTCATTGCTCCATGTCTGGCTCACCTGCAGCAGATGTGAAATCCAGGCTGGTAGCGTGAGCTGAGCACAGCCTGCTTGGCCAAGTGGGTGGAGCCAGCCTAGTGGTCACTAGAAAAAGTCCAGCAGAGAACCTACTGACCACAGAAGTCTACAGCTGACGAAGCAGTACCAAAAGGATCCTCTGTCATTTCTAAGTATGAAGTCTGTACTCTAATCATTGTTGGCCATCTCTGCTCTTTCTCTGCTCAGGATGCTGTTACGCTCACCCATACATAAATAAATATTTCTGTATATTTTAAGTGATAACCTTTAGAGATATCATTCCCAGTATTCTAATCTAAGACAAAAAATAAATAAATAAAACCTTTGTTACCATCTATAGTTTTCCTATAAAATAATCAGTTGTTCTTCTGGTTGCTAATCTCTAAAGATTTATAGGCTGTTCATTCTACCTCTCTCCTTCCACAAACAATTGAACACATTTTGTTCATTTAAATTTTCATTTCACTTTGTGAAAGCTTAGCTAACCTTCATAGTTATAATTTTTTTACCTCTACCGTATTTATAGGTGCCAGATTTGACCTTCTTATTCTAGAGCATGCCATTCTGTTCTGCGCTTACTTGATTACAAGTTTCCTTCTCTAAAATATGTATCATGGGGCATGAATTATGTGTCATTTCTTTTTTCTTCTATTTGAAATGTCTAGAGTGACAATACATAGTATTAAATTATGAAGACAAGCCATCCATATAAATTAATAACTTGTCTCAAATTTTTAATAATATCTAAATTAAAGTCTAGGGGAAAATGCAATGGTTTCTAAACATAGTATTCTATTATTTCTGATTTTTTTCTAGCATTCTCCTGATAACGATATTTATTTTGTCCATTGCTTCACAGGCACCTCTACCCCAAAAAGCAGGCCATAATGAAAATAGCTAGGTTTTTTATTGTTGATTGTTTTGTGACTATAAGGACTCAATCAAGTGGAGGATAAGATAATTATGCAATCAATCTGGGTAGGAAAATAGCAAGCACACAATGACTTCCTTTAAGTCATGCAAAATAGCTTTGAAACAAATCTAGAATTTGCTAATTATGGTTAAACTTTTTTCTTAATTTAAGTTGTGTGACTTAACAGCCAGAGTTCATTTTCAACCCTAGAGCTAAAAATTCTCATTGTCATGTATTTTAAACGGAACTTTACAGGCTTAAAGTTAAAATCATGACTGATGGAGTGTTGGCAAGATTTCACTTCTAATACTTCCAGGACTTAAATCCATTATAATAATTCTAATTAGAATAGTTATGAAAATTGAAGTACATTCTTTGCAGTTCAGAAGGTGGTGCATTTGCAATCCCTGTCAAAATATTATTTTTAAATATTGTTGTGAATAATAATTTTAAATTTAACAAGTACCGTTCATAAAATACACATTTATAAATAGCAGGCCTGTTTCTATTACTTCCAACACAGCAATTCATAATGTAATGGAGTGAACGTAAAATGATATCTAATCTCATTTTCTTTCCAAATTCCAAAATCCTTTGTCTATTCAATTCCATATTCAGAACATGAAGTAAAATAAGAAGAAAAGTTTCTTCTTGCCACTAACTAGAAAAATTGATGAAAGAAGAGAAGAAACAATTTTAAAGAGTTATATTTACAAAAACGAGAGTTTTTACAGAATAAGGAGAATTTTAGTACTGCAGATCACCTGTCCCTTCATGTCTGTAACATTAGATATAAAGGAAGGTGATGATATCTAGACGTTTAAATCCTAACTCATCCTCCATAGCACCTCACTGTAGTTTGTGTCTCAGTTCAGTTTCTTGATAGACTTCTCATGCACATATTATTATTCTCACATACTTATCATGATTGACATGCATAGTTCCAGAACCCAATGTCACTACCAAAACCCATATTAGTGAGCTGCTGCTTAAGTCATGAACTCTGGTTGTTTCTGGGCCTTGCCAATTGAACTTGATTGGGCTTGTTTTTCAAAGTGTTGAGAGTCTGTCTAGGAACTCACAGATAAATAGATTACTTATTTTAAAAACTGGGAAGTTGTATAAAAAACACAAAAGAACCATGGAGGAACATATTGTACCTGAGTCCCCAAGGGACTGAATTATGTAAGAGGAGATATTTGAATAATGAGTATGAACTTGCCAAAGAATGAAGGTGGAAAAATTATCATCACTTTTGAAAGAAATAAAGAAAAAGGGTATGAACACTACCAAGAGAATATGAGACCAGTAATTGGTTTGGGGCCTGAACATTTAAAAAGCATTTGACTAACATCAAGCACAGAAGTAAAGGTAATCCTCATACAGTCTGCTGCAATGAATGGGTCAGAATAGGTATCTTTGTACTCAAATATGCATTAATACAGTGGAGCTGACATGAGGCATATTTTAACAAAATATTCTGTAGAACAAAGAAAAAAGCAAAGCAATTCTAAGCATCAAAAATGTCTACAAAAGAGAATTATTTATAAATAATTATACTGTTTGGTGCCTTAAAAAGTTGTAGCTTGTTCCTCTGACAGAGCTTCCAGGGGTAATAGGCACGCCTACCATTTTTAAGCTCTGCAATCCCTGCCCCTGCTGCCCTGAAGCTCAGGAGGGAGCAAAGCACTTAAGGCCTATCATTAACCTCCAGCGTCATGCAACTGCCTTATGGAAAAGCTGAGACAGTTTTCCATAGCTATCCCTGCTCCAGCTATGCCTCATTGGGTGGGACCTCTTCATCTCAGACCCCAGCGACCCCACACCTGCCTGGGCTCTTGGGCCAGTAGCAGCTCTGCACTTCCTTGGGGCAGAGTTCCCAGAGGTAACAGGTAGGAGTGCCATTTTGCCACTCCACAGCCCCTGCCTCTGCTGCTGTAAGGCTTAGGAGGGAGTGAAGAGCTTAAGGACTATTGTGGATTTCCAGAACAGTGCAGCTGCTTTATGAAAAAGCAGCCAGACTGTTTTCCACCTGTGTCCTTGCCTCTGTTGCCCCTCACTGTACAGGGCCTCTCAACCTGGGCCCCCAGCACAACCATCCTGCCTCTATCTGAACACTTCAGTCAGTGGTGGCTTCCAGAGACAACACACAATCACTCTGTCATTGCAGCTGCAATAGAACTGCCCTTGCTGCCCTCAGACTGGGGAAGGAACAAAGAGTGTGATTGCTTTACTTGCTCCTCCAGCATGCCAGAGTGACTGTATGAAGTGGAGCCCAGACTCTCTTTCCTGGGAGACCGCGACCCACTGCTCTTTGCCGGGCAGGGCTCCAGCTTGACCCTGCCACATAGCCACCCCATCCCTGCCCGAACATTTCTACTGGCAGTGGTTCTGTGCTTTTCTGGGGTGGAGCTCCCAGAGGCAATTGAAATTCCATCTGCCACTGCCACTGCAATAGTACTACCCTTGCTGCCCTTAGATTGGGGAAGAACAAAGATTATGACGGCTTTACATGCATCTCCAGCATGCTGCAGCTGCCCTACAGAGAAGAGCCAGTCTGTCTTCTCTATGATCTCCCCACATCTGTTCATCACAATGTAGGGTTCCCTGGATTGGGCCTGCAACACAGCTGCCCCAACTCAGGCTGATCATTCTAACTGTGTTTCTTTGGGGTGGAACACCAAAAGACAAGTGAAAGGTCCTCTGCCATGGCCACTTCCAAGATCCCCACCCTTGCTGCCTGTGAGTTAAGGAAGAAACATAAATCCTGAGCTTGTCCCAGGGCTGTGGTATGCAGCCCATGATTTGAGTGGGAGAGGAGCTCACGCTCTCAGAGTACTGAGAGGGAGCACAGCTGCAAATGCAAGAAAATACAGAGGAAACAAGTGGCTGAGCAAGAGCCTACCTATCAGCCATTAAGTTTAAGCACCATCTATGGGATCACAGCCCAAATATTAAAGCCAAAAATATTTTGCTAATGTACTTCCCCACCATCAAACCAAGGACAAAAATTCAGTGACAAATACAGATCCTGTACAAAGTTTCAGCCCTCTGAAAACATCCAGAAGTGAAGACAACTGACTATCCTCAAATTATACCATAGTTAAAGGAACATCAGCCCACATGAATGAGAAAGAACTGGTAAAAAGTCTGGCAGCTCAAAAAGCCAGAGTTTCTCCTTTCCTCCAAACTGCACTGGCTCCCAGCAAACAGTTCTTAACCTGAAGGAAATGGCTGAAATAACAGACATAGAATTCAGGATCTGGATGGCAACAAAGAGCATCGAGACTCAGGGGAAAGTTGAAACACATTCCAAGGAATCTAAGTTATCCAGGAAAATGAGTCAAGAGATAAAAGTTGAATTATCCATTTTAAGAACAAACCAAACCAAGAGATAAAACTGAAAAACTCACTACAAGAATTCTTAACACAATTGGAGGTATTAACAGCAATATAGACCACACTAAGGAAAAAGATCTCATAGCTTGAAGGCAGATTCTTCTAACTAACTCAGTCAGCCAGAAATAAAGAAAAAAAAGAATTTTAAAAAAATATGGGAATATGTAGAGACAAAATCTACTACTCATTGGCGACCCAGAAAGACAGGGATAGAGAGTGAGCAACTTAGAAAACATATTTGATAATATTGTGGCTGAAAATTTCCCCAATGTTGCTAGAGAGGTAGGCATATAAATTCAGAAAATTCAGAGAACCCCTTTGAGACATTATATAAGATGACTGTCATCAAGACACATAGTCATCAGATTACCCAAGAACAACATGAAAGAAAAAATATTAAAGGCAGCTAAAGAGAAGGGGCAGGTCACCTAAAAGGGAACCCCATTAGGCTAACAGCAGACATTTCAGCAGAAACTACAAAGCTGAAGAGATTGGGGGTCTATGTTCAGCATCCTTAGGTACAGAAAAATTCCAACAAAGAATTTCATATTCATCCAAATTAAGCTTCACAAATGAAGGAAAAATAAAATCCTTTTCAGACAAGTAAATCTAAGGGAATTCGTTCTTACCAGGCCTACCTTACAGAAGGTCCTTAGGGGAGTGCTAAACATGGGAATTAAAGACCATTACCAACCACCACAAAAATACACTCAAGTGCATATACCATCTATGCCATAAGGCAAATACAAAATTAAGTCTAAATAGCAAACAGCTAACAATATGATGTCAGAATCAGATCGACACATATCAATATTAACCTTGAAAGTAAATAGATTAAAAGTACCAACTTAAAAGGCATGGAGTGGCAGGTTGGATAAAGAAGCAAGAGTAATTTTTATGCTGTCTTCAAGAGATCCATCTCACATGCAAGGACACCCATGGGCTCAAAGTAAAGGGATGGGAAAAGATCAATCAAACAAATGGAAAATAAAAAGAGCAGAGGTGGATATTCTTATTTTAGACAAAACCAACTTTAAACAAAAAATCATTGAAAAAGACAAAGAATGGCATTACATAAAGGTAAAGTCAACAGGAAGACTTTACTGTCTTCAGTGTATATGCGTCTAACACTGGAACACCAGATAATAAAACAAGTTCTTAGAGACTTATGAAAACTTAAATAACCACACAATAATCCTAGGGGATGTCAACACCCACTGACATTATTGAACAGATGATCAAGGCATAATGCTAAAAAAGATATTCAGGATCTAAACTTGACTCTTGACCAAATGAACCTAACAGACATTTACAGAACAGTCCTCCCAACAAAAAGAGAATATACATTCTTATCTGCATATGGCACATACTCTAAAATTTGCCACACATTCAATCATAAAGCAATTCTCAGCAAATTAAAAACACACACACACACTCATAACTACAGTACAAAAAAAATCAATACCGAGATGATCTTTCAAAACCATACAATTAAATTGAAATTAAAGAACCTGTTCCTGAATGACTATTTGATAAATAACAAAATTAGAGCAGAAGGTAAGAAATTCTTTGAAACTAATGAAGATAAAGATGAAACTTACCAGAATTCCTGGGACACAGCTAACACAGTATTAAGAGGAAAGTCTGTGGCACTAAACACCCACATTAAAAAGTTAGAAAGATCTCAAATTAACATCCTAACATCAAAGCTCGAGGAACCAGGAAAACAGAGCAAAGAAACCCAAAAGCTAGCAGAAGACAAAACATGACCAGAATCACAGCTGAATTGAATGAAACTGAGATGTAAAAAGCCATACAAAAGATAAACAAATTTAGACTTTTATTTTTGAAAGGATAAATAAGATCAATAGAACCCTAGCTATGCTAATAAAGAAAGAGAAGATACAAATAAACACAGACAGAAATAACAAAGGAGACATTGCCACAGACCCCACAGAAATACAAAAAACCCTCAGAGGCCATTATGAACACTTCTATGCACACAGAAAAGAAAGCCTAGTAGAAATGAATAAACTCCTGGAAGCATACAACTGTCTCAGACTGAAACAGGAAGAAATGGAAACCCTGAACAGACCAATAATGAGTTACAGGATTGAGTTGGTAATAAAGAGCCTACCAACTAGAAGAAGCTCAGGATCCAACAAATTCATAGTCAAATTCTATTAGATATATGAAGAAAAGCTGGTACCACTCCTGTGGAAACTACTCCAAAAAACTGAGGAGGAGAGATTCCTCCCTAATTCTATGAGGTCAGAAGCCTTCTGATATTAAAACCTAGCAGAGACACAACAAAAAGGAAAACTTCAGGCTAATATCTCTGATTAACCTAGAACCAAAAATCCTCAATACAATACTAGCAAACTGAATCCCATAGCACATTAAAAAGCTAATTCACCACTTATCAAGTGGGCTTCAGACCTGGGATACAAGGTTGCTTCAACATATAGAAATTAATAAATGTGACACAAAAACATAAAAAGAACTAAAAATAAAAACCATATTATTATCTCAGGCACACACAAAAGCTTTCAATAAAATTCAACATCTCTTCACATTAAAAACCTTCAATAAACTAGGCATCAAAGGAACATACCTAAAAATAATAAGAGCCACCTATGTCAAACTCACAGCCAGCATCATACTGAACAGGCAAAAAAGCTGGAATCATTCTCCTTTAGAACTCCAACAAGACAAGGATACCCACTCTCACTACCCCTATTGAATATAGTACATTTGTTGTGTAGAAACTCATTAATTTAATTGGCTGATGCTTGTCAACTTTTGTTTTTGTTGCAATTGCTCCTGGGGCTTTGCCAAAAATTATTTGCCAAGGCCTATGTTGCATAGTGCATTTTCTAAGTTTTTATCTAGAATTTTTATAATTTGAGGTATTAAATTTAGATCTTTAATCCATCTTGAGTTAATTTTTATATATGGTGAAAAGTAGAGGTCTAGTTTCATTCTTCTGCATATGGGTATCCAGGTATCTCATTACCACTTATTGAACAGGGGGTCCTCTCCCCATTTCATATTTTTGTTGACTTGGTCAAAAATTAGATGGCTGTAGATATACAGCTTTGTTTCTGGGTTCTCTATTCTGTCTCATTGGTAATGCGGCTGTTTTTGTAACAGTATCATGCTGTTTTGGTTATGATAACTTTATAATGTAGTTTGAAATTGGGTAGTGCGATGTCTCTGGCTTTGCTCTTTTCGCTTAGGATTGCCTTGATTATTCAGGCTCTTTTTTTGGTTCCATATGAATGTTAGAATCTTTTTATTAATTCTGTGAAGAATGGCATGGTAGTTTGATAGGAATTACAATGAAAGCCTAATTTGCTTTGGACAGTATAGCCATTTTAATAATACTGATTCTTCCAATCCATGAGCATGGAATGA
Organism: Gorilla gorilla gorilla; assembly: GCF_029281585.2. Lineage (NCBI taxonomy): Eukaryota > Metazoa > Chordata > Mammalia > Primates > Hominidae > Gorilla > Gorilla gorilla. Next base: position 38,449,354 of record NC_073227.2, on the reverse strand, counting down.
TTTTCCATTTGTTTATGTTGTCTCTGATTTCTTTCATCAGTGTTTTGTAGGTATCCTTGTAGAGATCTTTCACCTACTTGGTTAGCTGTATTTCTGAGTATCTCATTTTATTTGTGGCTATTGTAAATGGTATTGCATTCTTGATTTGACTCTCGCTCTGAGCATAGTTGATATATAGACATTTTATTAATTTTTTTACATTGATCTTGTATCCTGAAACCTTACAAAACTTGCTCATAAATTGAAGTAACATTTTGGTGGAGTCTTCAGGGTTTTCTAGCTGTAGAATTTTATCATCAACAGAGAGAGTTTGACTTCTTTACCTGTTTTGATGCCTTTTATTCCTTTCTTTTGCTTGATTGCTCTAACAAAATTAAAAGGAAAGCCATATAATTATCCAAATAGATGCAGAAAAATCTTTTAATAAAGTCCAGCACCCCTTCATGATAAAAAATAAAAATCCTTGACAGACTAGACACCAAAGGAACATCCTAAAAATAATAAGAGCCATTGATGACAGACACGCAGCCAACATCATACCAAACAGGCAATAGCTATAACCATCCTCCTTTAGAATTGAAATAAAACAAGGATACCCACTCTCACCACTTCTATTCAACATAGTACTGGAAGTTCTAGCCATTACATGAGTTTTTGGAACTAGAAAAACTAATTATTGCTGGGAAAAAAAACTATAAAAGTGGTTGCCTTTGCTAGGGCTCAGAAATGACTTGATTAAAAAAAGCATGAGAAAACTTTCTGGACAATATTAATGTTGTGTATCTTGGCAAGGGTTAGATTACATAAGTAGATGCATACGTCAAATGGGAGCCAACATAAACATTTTATTGTATGTAAATTTTATTTCAAAAGAAAAAACTGTAAATAAAGACTTAACACTAGCTAGTAATATACATGCTAGGCTATCAAGGGAGAACTGTACTTATGTCTGAAAATTACCTTGAAATTCATTTAAAAAATTTAAATGGATTGATATGAGGATAGAAAAATAACTAAATGGGTAGATATGTGATAAAACAAATGCAGCCAAATATTAACAGTAGAATCTAAGTGATAGGTATGGATGGTCATTTCAAAGTTCTTTAAAATTTGCTGTTTGAATATTTTCATAAAAACATATTGAAAACATTAAACATACCTCTACCCTGACAAAGTTATTCTATTCCTAGGTAGTTACCTAAGAGAAATGAAAACATTTATGCACAGAGCATGCTGTAAAAGAATATTTAAAGCAGCCAATAACTGGAAAAAGCCCAGGTACTCATGGGCAGGTAAATGGATAAACAAATTATGTTAATATTTATACAATGGAATAACATTGAGCAATAGAAAGAACAATCTACTCATATATGCAACATTTGCATAAATCTCAAAAACATTATATTGGGTGAACAAAATATAGCACAAATTAATACATATTGAATGATTTTCACACACATGAAGTAGTACAACAGTCAAAATTAAGTTTCAGTAATACAAGTCAGTGTAGCAGTCACCTAAAGGATTGGGGATCTTTCCTTGGTGGTGGAAGAATTCTATACTTTGCATGGAAACTTGGGTTAGGTGGGTATATAGATTTATCAAAACTGATTTCACTGTATACTTAAGATCTGTGCATTTAAGCATATTTAAATTTTACCTAAATTTAAAAAAAACAAGAAGGAATGTGTGTATGTGTCTATGACTGGAATTTCAAAGGTTCAAGAAGCTCTAACATATATATTAGGAGCCCATTAGGACCATATTTATCAAACTGTAGTGTGCACATAAATAATCTGGTGATTTTGTTATGCAGATTCTGATTCATCCATTGGGGATGTGGTCGTTTTGCATTTTTAATAAGCTTCCAGGTCCTAGTAATAATACTACTGATGCACAGACTGCACTTTGATTATAGCAAGGGTTGGAGATGGAGATGTTAAAGCCAAAGAAAAATAATAATGGGGCAAATTGCTGTCTGCAAATATTAAAAGCACTCTCATGTGAAAGAGGGTTCTAGTTCCTCTCTCTTACTTTAATACATAGAAGAGAATAAGTGGTAAACTATTTATCAAGAAGTAAATATTTGATCAATGTAAATATATAACTTTAAACAATTGGATACTCTTAATAATGCAAATTGTTGTTTTGTAATAATTGTGGCTAGAATTGATCCAGCAGGGACTTACCAACTCTTAAGAATATAGCAGAAGCCTGGCACACTGGCCCATGTCTGTAGTTGCAGCTACTCAAGAGGCTGAGGGACAGAGGATCACTTTAGCCCAGGTGTTCAAGACCAGCCTGGACAACATAGTGAGACACCTGTCTCTTAAGAAAAAACAAAGAAAAACTAAAAACATACCTCTAAAAAGTTTAAACATACCTCTACATTGTGTGTGTGTGTGTTTAATTTTGGATCAACAGTCTATTAAATGGTCTGTAAATCCCTATCATGTTTATTATTTTATTAACATGGTGAGGAAGATGCAGCTATTACAAAATAGATGTTATAACAAATCTGCAACTTGCATATATTTTGAATCCAAGAATATGAAAATGATTTGCACTTTTTAGTCAAGTATATAGACCCTTCAGAAAGTTTCATCTTATATTTTTTTACATTTAGTTTAACTAAAAATATTAATATAATTAACTGAAATAAGGTTTCCTGGTTTTATTTAAGTATTTTGATAGTACATCACAATAAAAGCATCTTTAATCAAAATCTAATTTTATCATTAGAATTTAGTGTCTCTCATTGGTCACTGTGTCTCTTCTTTGAATTTATACATAATGTTAAATTGTGTTACTCTAACAAGACATTTACATACTGTGCTCATGATGTTATCAGGAGAACTTACTTTTCCCTTTTCTGGCAAAAGACATATTGTGCTACAACCAAAATAGCCTAATTTTGTTTCCCTTGTCACACTCAAACTAGGGCGATGTCATTCAGAAGAGTTAAGTATTCAAAAGATGTCCAAAATCACACAATTGTAACATTAAGTTATATCATTAAACCACCCAAGGGACCTGCTTGGAATCAATTGGTTTTATTCACAGGTTTCCAAATTTAAACTTTATGTAAGTGCCCACAATATTCACTCATTCTAAATCTTACCAATCACAAGTGGAAGCAATATTATATTTTTTCAGGTATCACTTTTAAATTTTGCAAATATGTAATCATAAAACAGTTTGAAGTATGTAAACTTAAGCCACCATGAGTTGGGGAGTAGAGAAATCTGTAATATCTGTTTAACACATGTAACTTAAATGTATACATTCTTAAAATAGATGTCATAGAATATTAGATTACCTAGGGAAGCTAAAGAATGTTCTAATTTAAAATGAAGTTAAAAAGTAAATTTTTTTAATTCATTAATATTGAAAAAGCACTATAATAATCGATCAAAATTCCAAGGAAAGAGTATAGGATGACTCTATTTGTTCATAAAATCCTTGAGTATTTTTTGTTATAATAATATTTTGCCTTTAATTTTCTACTGTTTTTACTTACACTTTATATTTGTTGCCTACTTTTGTAAAGAAATTGAAGAATGTCCTATTATAGACCACAAATGAAACAAGTCACTTAGATTTAGATGCATGAGAAAAAAAGAGAGAGAGACTTACAATATTATACTAAGCAATATTTTTATTGAACCTGATTTTAACCCTGTTTCTATCTTGACACAGAAACATAAAATTTACATTTAGGTATCAATTTATGAAAATACAAATAAAATGAATGCAAGCAATAGACAGCAAGGAACACACTTTTTTTTGGCCTTAACAAAGTAAAAAATCATGATCTCTTTGGATTTCTTTTACAGTCAAAATATGAAGAGTTATATCAAATTTGTTAAATGTCTTCTCATGCTTCTTTCTCTTTTAATTATAAAAATCAACCCAAAAAATGACAACAATGATTATAATATCCTTAGCTACTGTGGTCTACATTTTATATCAAGTTTCAGACAGATACTATTGGAGAAAATTTGGCTAATCTATCAATGCTTTCCTATGTTAAAGAAAAATGTTTAAAGGTTGGTAAATTCAGTTGTGTTAACTTAGAAGGAACATTTTGAAATTACTAGGTTATTGATTTGAAATATAATACTGGACAATAAGAATTTGTCCATTATAAAAATAAAATTTATCCATTATAAAAATTTATCCATTATAAAATTAGTATTTCAAATATATGTATTCATATGTGTAAAATCATTAAAAAGTAAAATGAAAATATTTTCTTAATTTTGTGATTAATTTGGTTATTTAGTAATGGTAATTCTGTTGAAAATATTTTCATTTAAGAAGAAAGTGGGTGTGACTGAAAATTATTTGATATTACTTATCATGTGTATGGTTTTATTAATAGATTAAGAGCGAACTAAAATGTAGTTTAAATTGCACAGAAGAAAACCATTTTAATTAGGAAGGTATTATAAATATTTCTTCATGAAAAATTATATATAGCCTCAAATCAAAATCTTCAATATGTCAAAATGTCTTTCTTTCAAAAACGTTTTCTTTTTTGCCTTTTTTTTTATTATTATACTTTAAGTTCTAGGGTACATGTGCACAACGTGCAGGTTTGTTACACATGTATACATATGCCATGTTGGTGTGCTGCACCCATTAACTGTTCATTTACATTAGGTATATCTCCTAATGCTTTCCCTCCCCCCTCCCCATACCCTACAACAGGCCCTGGTGTGTGATGTTCCCCTTCCTGTGTCCAAGTGTTCTCCTTGTTCAATTCCCACCTATGAGTGAGAGCATGCGGTGTTTGGTTTTCTGTTCTTGTGATAGTTTGCTGAGAATGATGGTTTCCAGCTTCATGCATGTCCCTACAAAGGACATGATCTCATCCTTTTTTATGGCTGCATAGTATTCCATGGTGTATATGTGCCACATTTTCTTAATCCAGTCAATCATTGTTGGACATTTGGGTTGGTTCCCAGTCTTTGCTACTGTGAATAGTGCCACAATAAACACATATGTGCATGTACCTTTATAGCAGCATGATTTATAATCCTTTGGGTATATACCTAGTAATGGGATGGCTGGGTCAAATGGTATTTCTAGTTCTAGATCCTTGAATAATCACCACATTGACTTCCAAAGTGACTGAACTAGTTTACAGTCCCACCAACAGTGTAAAAGTGTTCCTATTTCTCCACATCCTCTCCAGCACCTGTTGCTTCCTGACTTTTTAATGATTGCCATTCTAACTGGTGTGAGATGGTATCTCATTGTGGTTTTGATTTGCATTTCTCTGATGGCCAGTGATGATGAGCATTTTTTCATCTGTCTGTTGGCTGCATAAATGTCTTTTGAGAAGTGTCTGTTCATATCCTTCACCCACTTTTTGATAGGGTTGTTTCTTTTTTTCTTGTAAATTTGTTTGAGTTCTTTGTAGATTCTGGATATTAGCCCTTTGTCAGATGAGTAGATTGCAAAAATTTTCTCCCATTTTGTAGGTTGCCTGTTCACTCTGATGGTAGTTTATTTTGCTGTGCAGAAGCTCTTTAGTTTAATTAGATCCCATTTGTCAATTTTGGCTTTTGTTGCCATTGCTTTTAGTGTTTTAGACAAGACGTCCGTGCCCATGCCTATGGGTATGGCCTAGGTTTTCTTCTAGGGTTTTTATGGTTTTAGGTCTAACATTTAAGTCTTTAATCCATCTTGAATTAATTTTTGTATAAAGTGTAAGGAAGGGATCCAGTTCAGACCATAGTGCAATGAAACTAGGACTCAGGATTAAGAAACTCATTCAAAACTGCTCGACTACATGGAAACTGAACAACCTGCTCCTGAATGACTACTGCGTACATAACAAAATGAAGGCAGAAATAAAGATGTTCTCTGAAACCAATGAGAACAAAGACACAACATACCAGAGTCTCTGGGATACATGTAAAGCAGTGTGTAGAGGGAAATTTGTAGCACTAAATCCCCACAAGAGAAAGCAGGAAAGATCTAAAATTGACACCCAAACATCACAATTAAAAGAACTAGAGGAGCAAGAGCAAACACATACAAAAGCTAACAGAAGGCAAGAAATAACTAAGATCAGAGCAGAACTGAAGGAGATAGAGACACAAAAAAAACTTCAAAAAATCAATGAATCCAGGAGCTGGTTTTTTTGAAAATGTCAACAAAATTGATAGACCGCTAGCAAGACTAATAAAGAAGAAAAGAGAGAAGAATCAAATAGACGCAATAAAAAATGATAAAGGGGATATCACCACCAATCCCAGAGAAATACACACTACCATCAGAGAATACTATAAACACCTCTTTGCAAATAAACTAGAAAATCTAGAAGAAATGGATAAATTCCTGGACACATACACCCTCCCAAGACTAAACCACGAAGAAACTGAATCCCTGAATAGACCAATAATTGAGGCAATAATTAATAGCCTACCAACCAAAAATAGTCCAGGACCAGACGGATTCACAGCCAAATTCTACCAGAGGTACAAGGAGGAGCTGGTACCATTCCTTCTGAAACTATTCCAATCAATAGAAAAAGCGAGAATCCTCCCTAACTCATTTTATGAGGCCAGCATCATCCTGATACCAAAGCCTGGCAGAGACACAACAAAATAAAAGAGAATTTTAGACCAATATCCCTGATGAACATCGATGCAAAAATCCTCAATAAAATACTGACAAACCGAATCCAGCAGCACATCAAAAAGTTTACCCACCATGATCAAGTGAGCTTAATCCTGGGATGCAAGGCTGGTTCAACATATGCAAATCAATAAACGTAATTCAGCATATAAACAGAACCAAAGACAAAAACCACATGGTTATCTCAATAGATGCAGAAAAGGCCTTTGACAAAATTCAACAGCCCTTCATGCTAAAAACTCTCAATAAATTAAGTATTGATGGAATGTATCTGAAAATAATAAGAGCTATTTATGACAAACCCACAGCCAATACCATACTGAATGGGCAAAAACTGGAAGCATTTCCTTTGAAAACTGGCACAAGACAGGGATGCCCTGTCTCACCACTCCTTTTCAACATAGTGTTGGAATTTCTGGCCAGGGCAATCAGGCAGGAGAAAGAAATAAATGGTATTCAATTAGCAAAAGAGGAAGTCAAATTGTCCCTGTTTGCAGATGACATGATTGTATATTTGGAAAACCCCACTGTCTCGGCCCAAAATCTCCTTAAGCTGTTAAGCAACTTCAGCAAAGTCTCAGGATACAAAATCAATGCGCAAAAATCACAAGCATTCTTATACACCAATAACAGACAAACAGAGAGCCAAACCATGAGTGAACTCACATTCACAATTGCTTCAAAGAGAATAAACTACCTAGGAATCCAACTTACAAGGGATGTGAAGGACCTCTTCAAGGAGAACTTTAAACCACTGCTCAATGAAATAGAAGAGGACACAAACAAATGGAAGAACATTCCACGCTCATGGATAGGAAGAATCAATATTGTGAAAATAGCCATACTGCTCAAGGTAATTTATAGATTCAATGCCATCCCCATCAAGCTACCAATGGTTTTCTTCACAGAACTGGAAAAAACTACTTTAAAGTTCATATGGAACCCAAAAAGAGCTCACATTGCCAAGATAATCCTAAGCCAAAAGAACAAAGCTGGAGGCATCACGCTACCTGATTTCAAACTATACTGCAAGGCTACAGTAACCAAAACAGCATGATACTGGTACCAAAACAGACATATAGACCAATGGAACAGAACAGAGCCCTCAGAAATAATACCACACATCTACAACCACCTGATCTATGACAAACCTGACAAAAACAAGAAATAGGGAATGGATTCCCTATTTAATAAATGGTGCTGGGAAAACTGCTAGCCATATCTTTTAAAATAGTTTTTAACTTATTGTGTTATTTGTGCACCAATAATTTTCTAATGATTTTTGAAAAAAGGCATTTAAAGAATGTGTAATCATCTATAAGGACATATAGATGTCCTTAAGAAATTCCTAAAAATGAAGAGTTTAAAAGTAAAGAAAATGCCTGATTGCATGTCATTGCAATTTATGTTCTTATTTAGGCATCATTGTTATTGGGAAAGTTTGCCAAAATTGACAAAAATCTTTCTTTTTCCCAAATTGTTGGTATTTATTGATTCTTTTTTTATTTTTTTTATTATACTTTAAGTTCTAGGGTACGTGTGCACAACATGCAGGTTTGTTACATATGTATACATGTGCCATGTTGGTGTGCTGCACCCATTAACTCGTCATTTACATTAGGTATATCTCCTGATGCTATCCCTCCCCTCTCTCCATACCGCATGACAGGCCCTAGTGTGTGATGTTCCCTTCCTGTGTCCAAGTGTTCTCATTGTTCAATTCCCACCTGTGAGTGAGAACGTGCAGTGTTTGGTTTTTTGTCCTTGCGATAGTTTGCTGAGAATGATGGTTTCCAGCTTCATCCATGTCCCTACAAAGACATGAACTCATCATTTTTTACAGCTGCATAGTGTTTCATGGTGTATATGTGGCACATTTTCTTAATCCAGTCTATCATTGTTGGACATTTGGGTTGGTTGCAAGTCTTTGCTATTTTGAGTAGTGCTGCAAAAAACATACGTGTGCATGTGTCTTTATAGCAGCATGATTTATAGTCCTTTGGGTATATATCCAGTAATGGGATCACTGGGTCAAATGGTATTTCTAGTTCTAGATCCTTGAGGAATTGCCACACCATTTTCCACAATGGTTGAACTAGTTTACAGTCCCACCAACAGTGTAAAAGTGTTGCTATTTCTCCACATCCTCTCCAGCACCTGTTGTTTCCTGACTTTTTAATGATTGCCATTCTAACTGGTGTGAGATGGTATCTCATTGTGGTTTTGATTTGCATTTCTCTGATGGCCAGTGCTGATGCACTTAAACAAGTTGAGGAAATATAAAAGGGATTGGTTGGAAGGATGCTGGGACATTTCAAAGAACTGAAGCGCAAACCAAACAAATAAACTCATAAACATCTGAAACCAGAGCAGTCTTTGGGACTTCAGAGAAAAGAGCTGAATAGTTAGCCATGATTATCCACTTTTTGTACATATTTTGACTCTTTCTTTGTCAGCATTTAAAAATTCCCCCGAGTGTATTTCTCCATAATGCTAAAATCACAACTAGAGTTTATGTAAGTTTAGCAAACTCAGTTCAAAATACTAGATGAGATTTCTGCTTGGCATGGATTGAATTACATACTGAAAACTGTGTCTGTTAATGAAGTAAGATCAAAGATTAGGTAAAATATTCAACCTTCATTATACTCTTAGGCCCTGAGAAAAATATACAAAAAATGTTTGGTTCCCATTCATGCCACACGTGGTGGTAAGTTACAGGGAAGTAGGGAGATGGGCAAAAGGAAATACGAATATTAGTTTTGGGAAACAAGAAGGGATTTTGGAAGTCAAAGTTGCAATTTCATCAACCAATAATGAGAAACATAAAATGAGTCTTAAGCCCGATTTCTACACTCAAGAGAAAAACTTTAAATATATTTGAAGATATTGACAAGAATAGCAACAGAAACAAAAATAAGAAAGGGTAGATAAGTAGCTCATTTTAAGAGATTACAACTATGACAGGGTTTTAAAGAAGTAGAGAACAAGTTTAAGTTTGTTCTTAGCTAATGGATTACACATCATTCAGACAATGGTATTTGAAATGACTCTTAAAAATTAATGGCAACTGTCTGCGTTAAGAAGGTGACCTCTGGTGGAGGGGACCTTATAGCAAGCCAGCATCTTGAGCATAATATTTATTTATTGGGCTATTTAATTCTAATTTAGGCACTCCTTTTTCCTTTTCTTCACCAAGACCCAGGGAAGTTATGTAACGTTTACTTTTTTTTTCTTTTTAAATTAGGGAATTCGTGCTTGTATATGTGAGAACTAATTGATAAGAGGTAAAAATATTTGCACACAAACAAGAAAGAGGATAGCAATATAATGAGTTTTTAACAAAAAGTAATCATTCAAATACCATATATAAATTAAAACAGGTATGATACATGTATCGATTCAGTCTTAATTGATGCTAGTCATACCCTTTTATAGTATTTTAAATATTTTTATCTTTTAACAAAGTTTTAAGAAAAAACATCTTATGCATGTAGCAGAAAAAATACATTTTAGAAAAGTCAAAACTAAAAATTAAATTTTAGGGAGAATGTGGAAACTTCATACTTTCTGCAAAAATTGCCATGAACCTAAAACTCCTCTAAAAACTAAAATCCATATAAAAAAATTAAATCTCACTTCTTGTGTCACCAAACCTCTTACTAATCCAGAGATAACAAGGATAATCTTATTCCTGACATTCCAAAAGTGTTTATGTAGTTAAATACGTATAATTTCTATAGACATACATGTGTTATAGTTTTAAATGAGATTATATTATACAACATGTTCTACAGTTTGTAGTTTTACTTAAATGCAGTGATTTCTTTGAAATTGGTACTTACATCACCTTTTTCTTTCTTTCTTTTCTCCTTTCTTTCTTTCTTTTTCTTTCTCTCTTCTCCTCCCTTTCCTCCTTCCTGTCTTTCTTTCTTCTTTCTTCTTTCTTTTTCTTTCTCTCTTCTCCTTCCTTCCTTTCTCCTTCCTTCCTTCCTCCCTTCCATCCTTGCTCCCTTCCTTCCTGTCTCTCTCTCTCTCTTTCTTTCTTTCTCTCTTTCTTTTCTCTTTATTTCTTCTTTTTTTTCTTTTTTTTTTGAGAAAGGGTCTTGCTCTGTTATCCAGCCTTAAGTGCAGTGGCATGATCAGAGCTCACTGCAGCCTTAACCTCCCAGGTTCAAGCATTCCTCTTACCTCAGCCTCCCAAGTAGCAAAGACTAGAGGCATGTGTCACCATGCCCAGCCAATTTTTTTTAACTTAGTGTAGTGATGGCATCTCTGTATGTTGCCTAGGCTGGCCCCAAGCTCCTGGGCTCAAGCTATCCTCACACTTCAGCTTCCCAAAGTACTGAGATTACAGCTGTGGGTTACTGCACACAGCCAGCTTGTTTTAAGTAAGTGTATAGCATTCCATTTATCAAATGTACCATAAGTTATTTCGTAAATATCCTATAAATCAACTGCTTCTATTTTTTACTGTATATTTATGCAATCATGATAAACACCTAGAGTTAGAGTTGTGGAATATATTTCTTTTAAATTTACTCTGACGATCATGCTGTACACCAAAGTGGTTGCAATAAGCCATGCTTTCACAGGTGGTAAATGATCCTCTACATTTGATTTAGAAAGACTCTTTAATATAGTAAACTTTCCCGAATTTATCTCTTTGGAGTAAGTTTGATGGAAATTACTGAATAACCAAAAGAATGACCTTGTAAACAATATATTAGGGGATCTCTAGTGCTTACCTTGAATTACAATTCTATGACTTTTTTTTTTTTTTTTTGGACAGAATTTCTCTCTTGTTGCCCAGGCTGGAGTGAAGTGGTGTGATCTTAGCTCACTGCAAACTCCGCATCTCAGGCTCAAGTGATTCTCCTTCCACAGCCTCCCACGTACCTGGGATTACAGGCACATGCCACCATGCCCAGCTAATTTTTGTATTTTTATTACAGATGGGTTTCACCATGTTGGCCAGGCTGGTCTCGAACTCCTGACCTCAGGTTATCCTCCCACTTCTGCCTCCCTAAATGCTGAGATTACAGGCAGACCTGAGCCACTGCGCCTGGCTGTGATTTCTTTTTGTGTAAATAATAGGAAACACCAGAGCCATAAAATGAGAACCTTCCAAAGGTAAACAAATGGGCCATATTGAAAAAAAGAAAGAAAGATTGTTTGAGTCTGGAAAGAGATTGTTCCAGTCACAGTTTCATTGCTAGTTTACCTCGTGATTAAGTGACTCACTTGAAATTTCTGGGCCTCGGTTTTCTCTTACGTGTAAAAAAGATCAGTCTGGGCCGGGCGCGGTGGCTCACGCCTGTAATCCCAGCACTTTGGGAGGGCGAGGTGGGCGGATCACGAGGTCAAGAGATCGAGACCATCCTGGCTAACACGGTGAAACCCCGTCTCTACTAAAAATACAAAAATCAGCCAGGCGTGGTGGCGGGCGCCTGTAGTCCCAGCAACTCAGGAGGCTGAGGCAGGAGAATAGCATGAATCTGGAAAGCAGAGCTTGCAGTGAGCAGAGTTCGCACCACTGCACTCCAGCCTGGGCGACAGAGCAAGGCTCCGTCTCCAAAAAAAAAAAAAAAAAAAAGAAAAAAAGTCAGTCTGTATATTGGGGAATATCCCTTCCAAGCTGATATTATGTTGAAATTTCATGGAACCCCAACTACTCTGTTCATAAAATTACATTGTCTAATGGGGAAACATAAATTTTGTCATGACATAATGAAATACTACAATTTGTCTCATTAAGATTTCCAAGATGGAAATAAAAACTGAGAGGGTGAAGAGATTTGATTAGTTGAAGTGTATTCTCTCTAGAATAGCAAAAACTCTACAAGAAAAAAGCTTCCAGTAAGAGCAATTGATTGTGGGATGACATGAAGTTCTATGAATATTAGGATTAAAGACTAGGAGACAAAGACATAAGGTTTTTGAATTTAAAAACCAGATGTTTAAAGTTAGTAATATCAGCTTTTACTTCTAGTGTTTGATGATGTCCTTCAGTACTTGGGTTTAGCTGACATTAAAGACATTAATAATTCTAAATATGAATAAGTGCTAATCTCTGAGTCAAGTAAACAATGTCTGAGGCATCAATGTACTGTTCATGCCACATGTTTGTTATTCAATCTTGTTGAATTTTTAAAACCTCTTGAAATTTAAATTGGCAAACTCTGACATAGTTTTAATATAGCACTAGCAAAGGAGTTTCCTTAGAGAGTAAGAAATGTTTACATAGGAATTACATTGTAATTAATATTAAAACGTTTAGAGATACTGTGATTATTTGAATACACATTCTTTATAACTATAGACACCATATCAATTTCTTTAAAAAATACAACCCAGAAAAGGATTTTTGAAAAATCTACATAAAAGGCACAATGAACATCTTTATTCCAGTAGAAATAGAGATGCAGATTCTGTATTAAAGTCTTCATAATCATTGAGGTTTTATTTAATTTACCTGACTTTAGGATTCTCATTTGGGGATATTAGTTCTCCTTATGTACTTTTTATCTTTCTGGTTGAATCTATCATAAATATATAAAATATATCATAAATCTGTGTTTAGATTAAAAAACCTGCTATATAAACCTTTGTTTGCTTTATATCTAACAGTATAGTACATTTTTGCTATAGAGTCTCATTGTCACTTCCTTTTTTTTTTTTTTCGCTATTACCACAATTGTATCACTGAAACAATACACTGCATTTTCTCTATTTTGAAATATCTGTTCAGGAAATGACAACTTAAACTGGGCAAATCTGACCGTAAAAAGAAATGTAAGCACAATAGACACTTTTTGGAAAGCATAAAATGTCTCATATACTAATGAAATAAATTTGCTTAATTGTGTTAATGTTGTTAGCTAATTAATTATTAGACTTTTACCATTTTGAGTGGATTAATAACTTTCATCTTTATAATTGAATTCACTGAAATCACAAATCTTTAACTTTAGGGCCTGAAATCACACTGAAATTATATTAAAACATAACATTAACTTGATTTGTCATGGAATACTGGTCAGAAATCAAACCGAACTGTTATGCTGTTATTCACACTTTTTCACGTATTTACTTCATTAGCAGTTGTTGTGTGTTTATATGTGTATGTGTATAATATGCATATTCCAAGGCAATTATCATTAGCGGCTGAAATTATCAAAACTTTGAAGCCGTTAACCATTATTCACATCAAATATATGAAGCATTTATTGCATTCAAAATACTACAATGAGAGTTTGTGGTAAACAATATTAAGGGCAGTTACAGGATGAGTTCTCACAGAGCTTAAAATTTAGTAATTCTAGCACTTTGGGAGGCCGAGGCAGGCGGATCACCTGAGGTCAGGAGTTCAAGACCAGCTTGGCCAAGATGTTGAAACCCCATCTCTACCAAAAATACAAAAATTAGCCAGGTGTGGTGGTGGGCGCCTGTAATCCCAGCTACTCCAGAGGCTGAGGCAGAGAATTGCTTGAACCCGGGAGGTGGAGGTTGCAGTAAGCAGAGTTCATGCCACTGCACTCCAGCCTGGGAGACAGAGCAAGACTCCATCTCAAAAAAAAAAAAAAAAAAAAAAAAAATTAGTGTGAGGAATAGACATTAAATATGCAACTAAAATACAGTGTGATAAGAGCTCTGAGAGAAGGAGAATGCAGAGTACTATCAGAAAATTTAAGAAAAATACCAAGATATAGGTAGCCTGCTAAGGCTTTTTGAAGGAGAAGGAATAGTGTCAGGAGGTGGTTGAAGTACAGCAGCACACTCCTTTACTAACTGCCAAATTTTAACAAAAATAATTCTTGTCTATTTAATCTTTTGTATTGTGTTTTATAAATACAGCTCCAAACTCCTAACCCCCCCCTGAATTATAATGCTGTCCCCAACATTATACAGACCTTTCAGAACTGCCACTCAGCCATCCTGTCACTTAATCTTGAAATTCAATGGCGAGTAGGATTGCTTCAGGAAAATCCTGGGACATGTATCAGGGGAAAGGGATTGAACATGGCTTGGGTCCACAAATCCAAAGCGAGACTAACCCCTTCAAAAAACGAAAATTACTGAGCATAGAGGTAGAAAATGGAGAGGATACTATGGAAGAATCAAATTAAGGACAGTCCAAATGGTTTTTAACATTTTGATACAAGAAAGAAAACGATGATTTTTGCATAACACCTAATGGAGAATAATGGATAAACTTAGAGAATTTTATATATAACTTAGAGAAAAAGTCTAAAACTATGTTTAATTTTAAAATCAGTAAATTAAAAATAAAATCCACATCGCTGAAGATTCTCATGCTTTCTCTCCCTCTTGGATTAGTATCTCTTCAGGAAGCAAGCTGACATATTGTAAGTAACCTTAGGATGGGAGCCTTGTGGTGATGAACTGGAGGCTGTAGCTAATAGCCAGAAAGGAAGTGAAGCCTGTCCCAACAAGCACGTGAGGGAGCTTGAATGTGGACCCCTCAGCTTCAGTCAAATCTTGAGATGACTGAAGCCCTTGCTGACAGATTATGGCAAGATCATGAGGGACCCCAAGCCACAACAACTCAGCTAAGCCAGTCCTAGATTCCTACACCACAGAAACTGTGAGATAATAAATGTTTCAGCTGCTATACATTGGAGTAATATATTGCATAGTAATTGATTACTCATATACAACCCAAATGCCCACTAACAGGAGAAAGGATATATAAAGTCTATAAATCTTCAAACAATGAAATGTTACTCAGCAATGAAAAATGAATGAGCTACTGCTCTACAAAACTATATGGGTATATCCCACAGATGTAGTGATGAACAAAAAAAGCCAGGCTAAAAATTGTACATATCATAGGATTCTTTTCATATCATGTTTGAAAGTCTCTAGCAAAACTAATTCGTTTAGACAGAAGTCAAAATAGTGGTTACCCTGGGGAGTACTGACTTGGAAGAGGCAGAGATTATGCTTTTAAGAGTCTGGAGATCTGTTACATCTTAACATTGAAGTATTTACATCAGGTTTATATTAAGGAGAAATTAAGTAAGCTTTATACATAAGATTTGTATACTTTATTATATGCATATTTTATTTCAATAAGATTTTTTTAAAAAGAACACAGGATGAAAGGCATGTTTTTAAAAACATATTAATATTATAAATACATATTGTATTATATTTTATTGCTCATGGAGAACATATGAAGTGATGATGCAGTAGAACACAGACCACAGATCTCCAAGAAAAACCATTGTCAAAGGGCCAGGAAACGAAAAACAAGTTTCATTGAAGGCCAGAAGCATCAAAGGAGAATCAAGGCGGGGCCGCTTCATAGAAACACAAGTTTGTGGATTTGTTTACAGTAGAATGGAGAGGTCAACTGCATCGCATATGGTAGGATGGTCAGTACTATTCATTTAGGTCATTGACAAAGTGATCATTTCTGACCTTGAAGAAAGTCGTTTCCTGAAGAAAAGGTAATCTATGGTCATCTCTATAAACATCTTATGCAGAAGTGATTTTCAATTCATGATATAAAATAGAAACAAATTTAAGTTTCTGGTTGCCATAAAATCTTTTCTCTAATTATATATTTCAGGCCATCTGAACACACAAGAACCTGTCATACTTAGATCAGTAAAATAAAGTTGAATTCAGGCAAACAACCTGTTATTGTCAAAATGATGCCAAATACCTCTTTAGATTGAATGCAATACTTTTCAACTAGTTATACTGTTGTCATAAGGCTGTAGTTACAGAGTTTCTACCTCAGGAGCTTAGAGGCTTTTCAAACTTTAAATAATCCTGCAGATAAGACAACAAATACATATTGTCAACCCTTTCACACCCCATGAGAATGAATCTTCTGCATTTCCAGGTGGAGTATGGGAAAATTTTATTTGCTATTACTCACAAATTTCCCATCTCTATTATAAAGTGATAAGTTGCTCTCACTGGAAAGAAAGTGGATAACCTATTTTGGAAAAAACATCCCTTATTTCATTATTTTAGAATATTGCTTCTATAGGTGTGAAATTAGATTGATCTTTTCTCAGGAAACATTGATCCTTTTACAGATTCTCACAATTCAGGGATTTCTACCCTCAAACACAAGATCAAACTATCTCACCCAACAGGCAACAAATAGGAAACATACAGTGGTGTGACCTCAGCATGCTAGGCAGAGGACATATGCTATTCGGGTTCACAACCAGATGGTAGAAGATCCGTAAGTTAAAGTATTTCTCCTAACAAAAGCTACAACTTAAAAGCCAACAACAAAACTATTTGTGGTTAAGAGTAGCTGTGAATAAGTTAACTTGTAATCGGCTTTGAGAAACTAGCTAATGTCCTAAATCTCCTTCACATATAATTCACAATTAAATTCAAGAGGAAAATATCGATTCTATTACCAAAATCTAATAAACAAACCAACTGAATCTGGTTACAGTGTCAAATAGACTATACTCTCCCATATACACACATACAAAAACATGCACACACAAAATGATTAGCTTACTTATATTGCTGGTAGTTGTATATCATATTTAGTTAAATTTCTTATTTTCTTTATACATTTAGTTATCATGTTTATTTATAACTTTCTAGCATTTACAGACCAAAAAAAAACACCCAAAATAATTAAAACTTGTAAAATGTTGAAGTTGTTATCATACACATTATGGGTAGATTATTTTTGCTTCTCAGTGACGCTTTTATACATTTGTTCATACAGTTCAGTTTCAGTGATTTTCAGTATTGAAATTTATGAATATATTTGATGATTTAGGATTACATTTAGTATCATAAACCTAAGCAGCTGGTCATATGTTGAAAAATAAATGTTAGGCACATAAGGCAAATACTGACAACTTTTCTGAGCATATGGAATTTTTTTGATATGGTGGGAGAGTTAGTTATTAATCAACTAATGCTAAGGGCCACTTTAAAACTGTTTATGTAAAGAGCATTTTGAAGATTCATTAGAGTTTTTATCTTATTTGGGATATCAGGAAGGCTTCCATGGGGAAGTCCTGTTTGTACCAAGGTATTACAAATTGAATGACATTATTTAGGTGAAGAGGAGAGTAATGTGGATAGTTTCTAAGGATATTTATGTGTCAAATTCTACAAAATTGAGGATAAATGAACTTGAGGATGTGTGAGAGAGGGACTTGATATGGATGTCTTAGGTTTTATTGCTTATGCTATTGGAAGGATGATGAAGCCATTTCTTGTAACAGGATATCCTGGAAGGAATATCCTCTTGGTGTTGGAAAGTTGGAAGTTGATACAATTTGCATTTGTGTCTCCACTCAAACCTTATGTCGAATTGTAATCCGCAGTATTGGAGAAGGGGCCTGCTGGGAGGTGTATGGAACACGGAGGTGGATTTCCCCCTTGCTGTTCTTGTGATAGTGAGTGAGTTCTCATGGGATCTGGTTGTTTAAAAGTGTGTAGCACCTCTCCCTGCTCTTTCTTTCTCCTTCTCTGGCCATGTAAGAAGTGCCTGCTTCCCCTTTGCCTTCTGCCATGATTGTAAGTTTCCTGAGGCCTTCCCAGCCATCTTTCCTACACAGTCTGTCGAGCTGTGAGTCCATTTAACCTGTTTTCTTTATAAATTACCGAGTCTCAGGCAGTTCTTTACAGCAGTGCAAGAACAGACTAATACAGAAGTCCATAAATTTAGTATTAATTTGTTGGCTTTGAAATGTGTTTCAACATTGATAAAATGTCAAGGAGTGGTTGGATATACAAGCCTAAAGTTCAGAGGAGGTATCTGAGCTGGATATATAAACTTGAAAGTCACATGCATATAAGGAGAAACTGAAAGCTTGGAAATAGATAGTGTCAACCTACAAAAAATCTACACAGTGTGATGAATAAAGAACTTCCACCTGTTTGAAAAAGTGAAATATTTAGTAGCTGACTAGAAGAGGATGAGCATGCAAATGAGAGACATATGAAGCAGCCAGAAAGGAAAGTGACCATTTAAAACTGTTGGCATCAGTACGTGCATACGTATGTTTATTGCGGCACTATTCACAATAGCAAAGACTTGGAACCAACCCAAATGTCCAACAGTGATACACTGGATTAAGAAAATGTGGCACATATACACCATGGAATACTATGCAGCCATAAAAAATGATGAGTTCATGTCCTTTGTAGGGACATGGATGAAATTGGAAATCATCATTCTCAGTAAACTATCGCAAGGACAGAAAACCAAACACTGCATGTTCTCACTCATAGGTGGGAATTGAACAATGAGAACACATGGACACAGGAAGGGGAACATCAAACTCTGGGAACTGTTGTGGGGTGGGAGGAGGGGGGAGGGATAGCATTAGGAAATATACCTAATGCTAAATGACGAGTTAATGGGTGCAGCACACCAGCATGGCACATGTATACATATGTAACTAACCTGCACATTGTGCACATGTACCCTAAAACTTAAAGTATAATAATAATAAAATTTAAAAAAATGTACAATTCCATTAAAAAAATGTTGGTGTCAGTAAAGGAAAGAGAGTTTATCAAGGAACTAACTGACAGGAGTATTGTCCAATGCTTGGTGCATGGCCAAATAGTAAAATACCATTGGATATAGCAAGATGGAGGTTATAGATGACCTAGTCAAAAGGTTGGTTTTATGGAATGATTGAAGAAGATTGGAATTAGATTAGTGTGCACTGCAAAGATTGTTAACATGAGGGGCTGCCCCTCTGGGTCCACTAAAGGGTTTATATTGAGACCATGTTTACAAAAGGGTGCTCCCAGCAAATAACTGACACTAAAGGTAATAAAGTCAAGGCAATAAGGTGACAGGTGGGACTTCAATGGGCAAGTTTTGTTCAAGTACTGCCCATTGGCCTGGTCTCACCTTTATTGGAACTATGCAGCAATCTCTGACCCTTCTTATCTAATCCTACTTTCTTACTTTTCTTTTCCTACCTGTGAGAGTCTTGCATCACTGTGTGAACGCTGATGCAGTTGGCACTGGGATGGTGTGAGAAAACAGATGGTAATATGAGATTAGTTAACTCACATTTAGTAGCTGAATTGAGCATAATCCTGAGTGCTAAGTGGGGCAAAATGGAACCTGGCCCCAAATGGGGTAAAGATTTCATGGGTGGTGATACAATAAAACATCCCTGTGGAAGGGAAGGCCCTTGTTAGTGTGATGATTCAGAACTGTTGTCTAGTTACTGCTAAGTTGTATTTATTACATGCCAGCTGCAAGAAAAGATCTCGGTGCTAATCTGAGTTGATATGTTTGTGTATGTAGGGAATGAGTTATAATCAAAATGCACTCTGAGAGGCAGAGATGTTATCAGTACAACGGGGAGATGGTGTTTACTAACTTTTTCTTTTCCTTCTTTTCTACACTTCTGAAAATGTATAAGTTGTGTTTTTAGAGGTAAAAATTTGTCTTCAGAAGAAAAGATAAACCTAGGCCACTAGTTAATTCTAAAATAAATTGCCAATCTAATTTAGAATGTTGAATTTAGTCAAAAATATCTTTGCTATTTGATAAATGTAGGACTTATTCTGAGGGAAGGTTGTTTGAGAGCTCTAGTGTGAGGAAGACGGTATGAAGTGTCTAGGGATAGTGTTTGTGCCTGCAGGGCTTGAAATTAAAAATAAGTCATCTTTAGTCAAGTTGGTACTTCTTTATCTAAGAAAAGAGAAATAAATGAAACTATCACTGTTTCCAAGATAGAAGAAACAGATCTGAAATAAATATTTTCTACAAGATGAAATTTGGTTTTAAAATAGTAACTCTGAATTAGGATGGAATCATGTGAGTTTAGCCTTTACAAAAACAAGTGGAACGGAACTTTAAGAGAATGAAGGAGTATTTATATGGCTTAAGAGAAGCAGAGTTCATAAAATGTATTTTTTTTAAAAAGCTGATGGTACAGATAAAATGTAGGCTATTTTCAAATTTATAATAATTTACTTATATTGATATAAACAAAAACTATTTGGTATATATGGTATGATAGTATATGATGTATTAGAGTCTATAACCAGAGAAATTTGTCTAGACTGCTGGGAGAGAGTGGCAAGCAGGAAATGCTTTCTTGAAGACATATTGTTTCCTGAAAAACAGGAGTGAGTTAGTCAGGTAGAAAACAGGGACGATCACTATGAAAGTTTTGAAGGTGGAAGACTAGTCAATGTTTTCAAATAAAATAGCTTGTGCAAAATCTCTAATGCAGTACAAATTTTAACAAATTTGGAGAATAGTCATAAAGCATTATTGCTAGACTACTGAGAGAGGTCAGGAGTAGGTAAGTGTGGAGAAATATGCCACACCATACAGGCTGACATGGGGGATGGCCAGGCTTACATAGGCTTTTAGAGAAAGGCTCATTAATGCTGCAAGAAATTGAACTTGATTATATAGCTGGGGGGAGTTAGCAAATTCCTGTATTGTAGTACATGAGCCTTTCTGTACTGATACATATACACCCATCCCACCTCCCGACCCAGTCTAATACATGGTAAAACATGAGCGATGCCTTTATTCTTTTCTACTTGGTGAATTTCATATACCACTAGAGCTTCAGGTGTGCCCTGTAAAATATAAGAGGTGCCCTGAGAAGTCAGACACACACATTCTAGCATTATTCCTGACCTCGTGTGTACCATTATTTTATTTCTTTGCTGGTTGTGTCAGTTAAAGTCAGGCAGGAAACAGATTCACACATTATTTCAGCAGGTTGAATGCAATATAGAGAATTGATTGAACAGATATTGCACAGAGCTGTCCATGTAGCTGCTGATTAAATCAAAGGCAATACTTGATGTGGGGCCCATAGGCATTTGTTACACAAAGCTCATGAGGCTAGGACTTTCATGGGTGGTACAGCCTTATTTTGTGTTTACATGCACAGGATCATAGTTATTTTAAGCAAACAGAATGATCATGCTTAAATGGTGCCTCACTTGTTAGATATAATTACTGATAAGTGGTACCAGACTAGAAGATATGAAAACTTATTTTCTTGCTGTTGAAGCCTTGTGAATTGGATTTTTTAGCAAGTTTGGTAGATTTTAGCAAGTTTGGTAGATTTTAGCAAGTTTGGAAGATTTTTGCTTTGACTGCTTTTCTTGGCCTTTACTGACACCAATAACATCAAAGGGTTCATTTTAGACTGAAGAGCCATAGTTACAAGCACATTTTTCTGAGATGAAGCAAATAGATATATGTTTTCTGGGGGTATAATAAGATTAGTTTTTAACAAATTTCAAAAACTAACAAGTGTTCTAAAGAATTTCTATATGGAAATGCCTAGAAGGCAGTTGGGTTTACTAATAAGAATAGAACTCAAGCGAAAGTCTCTTCTGAAAATACAGATAAAGCTATTAGAGCAAATGAGGAACCTTAGAACACAATGAAGAATTTTTCCATATACAGAACAGTCTCTGTAGAACACAAAATATAAAAGCCAAGACAGAGAAATAGCTCATTTAGGAATGGAGAACCAACTAGAAAGATTTTAAAAATCCCCAGACAGAGTTATGCCATGAAAATAAAGACGACTTTTCAATAATGCAGAATATAAATAAAATTGCCCTAAACATCAAATACTGCACTGGTAAGCTATGTTCTGAGGAGGATTGACTAGATTCAACCATGAAACTATTGACAATATTGAGCAGTATAGGATAAATCCAGATTGTACTGGTTTGAGCCTGAATGCTGAATGAAGAAGAAAAGTCAATGAGAGCATTCTTTCTTACAACTACTGTTTAAATTGTTACACTATGGTATGATTTGGGTCTGTGTCCCAGCCCAAATCTCATGTTGAATTGTAATCCTGAATGTTGGAGGAGGGGGCCTGGTGGGAAGTGACATGGATCATGCGGGCAGACTTCCCCTTTGCCGTTCTCGTGATAGTGACTGAGTTCTCATGAGATCTGGTTGTTGAAAAGAGTGTAGCACCTCCCCCGCCTCTCTCTTTCTCCTGCTCCAACCATGTAAGACGTGACTCCTTCCTCTTTGCCTTCTGCCATGATTGTAAGTTTCCTGAGGCCTCCCCAGCCATGCTTCCTGTACGCCTGTGAAACTGTGAATCAATTAAACCTCTTTTCTTTCTTTTTTTATTTTTAAATTTATTTTAAGTTCCAGGGTACACGTGCAGGATATGCAGGTTTGTTACATGGGTAAACATGTGCCATGGTGGTTTGCTGCTCAGATCAACTCATCACCCAGGTATTAAGCCCAGCATCAATTAACTATTCTTTTTGATGCTTTTTGATGTCCTCCACCCTGACAAGCTCCATTGTCCCCATTCGTGTGTCCATAGGTTCTCACTGTTCAGCTCCCACTTATAAGTAAGAACAGGCAGTGTTTGGTTTTCTGTTTCTGTGTTAGTTTGCTGAGGATAATGGCTTCCAGTTCCATCCATGTCCCTGCAAAGGACATGATTTCATTCCTTTTTATGGCTGCATAGTATTCCGCAGTGTCTATGTACCACATTTTCTTTTCTTTTTTTTTTTTTTTTTTTTTGAGATGGAGGTCCTCTGTCACCCAGGCTGGAGTACAGTGGCACGATATCACCTCACTGCAAGCTCCACCTCCCGGGTTCACGCCATTCTCCTGCCTCAGCCTCCCGAGTAGCTAGGACTACAGCTGCCCGCCACTGTGCCTGGCTAATTGTTTTTTATACTTTTAGTAGAGACGGGGTTTTGCCATGGTCTCGATCGCTTGACCTCGTGATCCGCCCGCCTTGGCCTCCCAAAGTGCTGGGATTACAGGTGTGAGCCACTGCGCCGAGCCGTACCACATTTTCTTTATCCAATCTACTACTGATGGACTTTTGAGTTGATCCCATGTCTGTGCTATTGTGAATAGTGCTGCAATGAACATACACGTGCATGTATCTTTATAATAGAATGACTTATACTCCTTTGCATGTATATCCGGTAATGGGATTGCTAGATCAAATGGTATTTCTGCCTCTAAGTCTTTGAGGAACTGCCACACTGTCCTCCACAATGGTTGAACTAATTAAATTACCCAGTCTCAGGTAGTTATTTACATCAACGCGGGAATGGACTAATACACAATAGTTTGAATATTAATGGAGGAGAGAAAGAGTTTGTTTGGCATTGGGAGGAAAATATTAGCAAAAATGAAGAGCTTTAGCAGTTTGAACAACTTCACTAAGAATCTCAAAGCTTAACCTATGGTATTTTTGAAAAATGCACCTTTTTTTCTATCAGAAACCATTCTGGGAATAAAAGTAAACTAGATTGTTATGATTTAGTGGAATTCTTGATGATGCTTTGAAGATTTCTTTACTAATTTTGTGATCTATATTAGTTAATTGATTTGTTTTAGAAGATGAAGAATTAGAACTGCAAATATAAACGTTTAAAAGAAAAGCTTCCCAAAATAGTCCCTTTCATATTTTACTGAAAAATAAGAAGTCAAATTTACGTATTACATCCACTGTTTGTAAAGTTTAAGAGTTTCTTCAAAAGTCTGAGATTGAAGAGTTCTGTTCCCCAAACTCCCATCCCACACTCTATCTTAGAAAGTGCAGATCATAATGGATTAATTTATAATCAGTTTCTGTAGGAACATCTGGCCCTCATATCACCTGGGGTGAGATTATGTTTCTCCTTCTTTTGCAAAGATCTTTTAAAGTAATGATCTCCTACTACAATCTCTTATGTCTCATTGGAAACATTGAGTAGGGGGCTCAACTGTTTTGTTATTGAAATATGTAAAAAATAAGGCCTGCTAATTTTCTCCTGCATTTCTTCCATCATTGTTTTATAAAATATAATTTCTCTCTTTATCCAGTCCCATCAGTAGCATACTTAAAGTTTATCAATGGGGAAATGTTCCCCAGTGCAGTGAGAATTAACATCCAGCAAGGAACTGAGCTCTGCCAATCGGAATTTAGCACTGGGTTTCTGGTGCAGTACCCTAACAAAAAGGTGATGAGGTGCAACAAACAAAGGGCTCCAAAAAGGACACAGTAAAATGTGAGGACAAAGGAAAAATCTTTTGCCCGCAAGAAATCCTGACAGGGTTATGTAAGGATATAGGGATTAATGGGATGACAAATGTGACAACCTCCCTGGTAAGTAACAAGATATATTACATTAAAATATCCAAATTATGTAAATTGCTTTGACTTTATATCTTTTAGAAACCATAGATCAAAGCTTAATTGACTATAAATGAAAAACATTAAACGATGTCATATTGCTAAAGTAACATTTTCAAAGTCTAAGACTGTAACAATTGCTTTTGTTTTTCAATTTCAGATAATTTAAAAAAGAGTCGATGTAATATATGTGCTGTATTCAATCCAAATCAGAATTATTCAAGTCTGTAAGATAAATGTGTTGCTCTACATGAAAGCACTATGATGAAAAAAAATTAAGCCATTATACACAAGAATTTTAGATGATGGTTAAAAATTGGTATACCACATCAGTTAGATTTGGGGATACAAAAGGCCTTTAACCTAATTCTCAAGTCTCTCAATGGACTATACGTTTTTTGATCTACAGACTCTAAAGAAACAATAAGAAGAAAATAATTCTTTTGAATATGTGCAACTTTCCCCCTAATTTTCACTTGTGGTAGAGCAAAATTGACTATTTAACACACAACTAAACTAAGAAATAATTTTAAAAAATTAATGCGTTATCATTCAATGCAAAATTACATTTATTAAATTATTTGCCTCAAATTGTTTTGAAAATAGCTTTTCATATTCTATTCGTCTTTAATAATTTTCAGCAAAATCATTTTCTAATAAATGTATAGTTATTTTAAACAATACAGATTGACAAATGTTCATATTACTTATCTCATTGTTAGTACTTGGATTCAACAACCATGTTTTCCCTCGTTATGAGGCATGGACTGTGTTGATGTTTCTTTTTTGTGGTCATCTCCTATGTAAAGATTATTTTGCTGCCAGTTTTAAAGAAAAGTAAGCAAAAATAAGATACAGTGCCACCAAGACATTTTGATTTTTTGTAAATGGACTAATTGCTAAACTAAACAGAGCTTATTATATTCATAAAAAATAAATCAAATATTAGCCGATTTTGCGACTTCAAGCCCTACTATGCCATATCACTGTGCTTTTTAATATTTAAGTACTAAATATCAAATCCCCATGTTACATACGGTGAGAAACCAAAACCTCCATGAATGGCCAAGAAGCTTACATTCCTCTTTTATTTCCAATGTTTGATTCCATTGAATCTGTATTTTTCTGCACAAGATAAATGTGTCTTGTCTCCTTCACTCCCCAAAAGAATTCAATTTACAGAAGCTGTGTCATTCTCAAAGCATACAACTCATCATGAGAGTCACCTTCCAATAGATTATGCTACCGATGAATATGGCTGATTCTACATAGGAAGTCAGACTCTATGGAACCCTGGATCTGCTAGAACCAACATCTGTGAACATGGGCGATTGACTTATATAAAGATCATGAAGACTCTATGAGTTAATATATATGCATTATCTCATTGTGTTATTTTTTGTTCTGTTTGCTGGCACATTGATGCAGCCCCCCACACCAGCTGTTTCATGCATGTCTCAGAATCTTCCACCATTCTATTATGAAGAGGAAAATCTTTTATTTTGATATTTCTCCATAGCCCAGATGGTCATGACTTCAAGAATTTACATTAAACCAGTAGTCAGCAAACTTTTTCAATAAAGGGCCAGATAGTATTTTAGGCCTTGCAGACTATGTTGGAACTAAACAATTCTACTGTTGTAGCAGAAAAGCAACCATAGGAAATACAAAAATGCACGGGTTGGCTGTGTTCCAATACAACTTTACTAAAACAGGCAATAGGTAGATTTGGCTGATGTGTCACAGTTTGACTGTCCCTACACTAAATGAAGCATGAGCACGTTTAGTTGTGCAGACACCCATGGGACATGGTTGGCTGATTCTAGCATTAAAAAGGCAGACATCTTTTAAAAAAAGTTTACTGTTACGGAATATCTTATAAACGTGATTTTTGTTATATAAATGTTATATGCCATATACAGTAAAACAATGACAAAAATGAGTAATTGAGGATCCAATATCTGCATTATCCAGTAGATCATTATGACACTGTTAAATTCCTCTTGCCACTTTCCAATTGCATGACTCTTTTTTCCCACTCTTACTTATTCCAGAAAGAATTACTATTCATTCAGTATTTTATCATTAGTAGTTGATTCTCATTATTCCTGGTATTTATGTTCCATGAAGTCAGGCTGAACACTGATTACAGAATACTGACCAATGCTTCTGGGGGAAATATGTATGTGGGTACACACGCACACACACACACACACAATCTTACATGGATTATGATCTTAAACAGTAAAAATGACTCATCATTTTCCCTATTTTACAAAAAAGCTAACAATGTCCAGAAGTATTAAGGGACTTGCCTGAAGCTGCCCCACTAACAGGCACCAAAGTTGGGATTCAAACCCTTCCAACAGGCCCCAGAGCTGGAGCTTTTTACTCTACACTGCATTGCACTACTGTTTGCAACCTCCGGTCATCTTTGTATGAAAGCTGAGACAAGAAGATCCTGCCCTTCCTGAACCTCAGTTAGGAACATGTGCCTCAGTTTCTCTCAAATTTTTTTTGTTCTGGTCATGTCTGCAAATGACTCTGGAAAACAAATTTTAACAAATAGGCAAACTTGCAAATACTGACTTTTAAAAATAATGAGGATCAACGGTAGTCTTGTTAAATCAATATATATTTTCTTAATTTTATATAATCTTGATCTTCATGCAATTGATACCATACTGGATACATTTTTCTTTTTTGCAGTGTTGTTGCTAAGCCACGTATATTTCTGAGATTGGTCCATTTTGATTTGCATGATTGTGGCTCATCATTTACACTCCTGCAATTAAATTTAATGTTTAGATATATAATTTCTTTATGCATACTTCCATTTCAGAACATTTAGGATGTTTTAAGTTTCTTGAGATTACAAATAATCCTGGTATAAATTTTGTTCATGACGTTTGGTATATAAAAGTTTCTATGAGGTATATTAATTTTATTTATTCTTATTCACTTGATCATATTTTATCTTTAATCACTTTACGAAAGGGTAACATTAATGGTTTTTAACATATTAATCCAAACTTTCATACAAGGGATAAAACTAATTTAGCTATGATCTTTTAGATTTTAAAACAGCCTGGTTCAGTTTCCCAATTCATTGCTTAAATACGTTGTATCCATGTTCATGAGTGTGAGTTGTTGTGTAGTTTCATTTTATTTCTAGGTGTCTTATTCTTTCATTTTTAAATTTATTTTTATTTTTAAAATTTTATTTTATTTTAAGTTATAAGATACATGGGCAGGACGTATAGGTTAGTTACATAGGTAAACATGTGCCATTGTGGTTTGCTGAACCTGTCATATAGTATTCTTATTACATTTGTTTCTTGTCTAGTGTTAGTAAAATGCCTGCTAAAACTAGATGATAAGTGTTCTCGATTTTACTATGCTTTGTAAGTTTTGTGCATTTATTCCTGGAAAATTTGGTAAAATTTCTCTTTTTTTGGTAAAAATGTCCTGTTAAAAATATGCTCTAATATATCATTTCTTCTCTCTTTTAATATTCTTTCTAAATGATAAATTTATTCTTCCTTTATTTTCTATGATAATTTGTGACTGTATATGATCTTTTTCAATTTTTTGGTGTTTTCTTTGAAATTTTACTATAATCTATTTAACTTCAGAAAACAATCAAATTTTATATCTGACAATAAAAATATATAGGAATGCTTTGATATTCATCCTCATTATAGGCCTGTGCATTATCATGATCCAACAATTTGATATTACTACTATTTTTTGACAGAATATATTTGTTTAGGTTATATATCTATCTAAGTTTATATTTGCCTGACATTTTTTTATTGCTTCTCAGTTTTAGATATGCTTTCCTGTTTTGAAATGCATCCCGAGTGTCTCTCTGTGTGTAAGTGTGTGTGTGTTTTTGTATATATATGTATATATGTGCATACATACATACATGTATAGACATTCTTTTTTGGGAGGATTTGTTGATGGTAAATTTTTTCGGTCTTTGTTTATCTTGTTCTTTAAAATCAGTTTGCTGGGTACAAAACAACATGTTGTACACAATAAGTATATACAATTGCTGTCAGTTTAACATTTTTAAAATAGAAAGAAAATAAATGATATGATTCTTCAAAAAAAAAGTTTACTAGGTACATAATTAAAAAATGATGATTCCATTTTCCTAACACTTTGCACATATTTTTTCACTGATTTTTAGCTCTTATTTTTGCTGTTGCAAAGTCTAGGTGTAATTTTAAGTTTTTTGCTTTATTTTGTAGATGATTTTTTTTAACTTACTGCCTGCTGTGTGGATATATATTTCATTAATCCCATTTTAAATACAATGTTTCTGAAGTTTAGGCTTCATGTCTTTCATCAATTCTGGAAAATTCTTAGCCATTATTCCTTCAAATATATCTTCTCTACCATTTTTATGTTAGGTTTTCCCCAAACTGTTATGAGAATAATATTAGTCTTCATTATGTTCGCCATATACTGTAGACCATTTTCTGAAATTTTCAGATCAAATTTCAGTTCACAAATTCTCTTCCATTTTGTCTAATCTCCAGATTAACTCTACAATAAATTTTAGTTTCATTAATGTGTATAAATATATATACACATATATACATATATTAAATGGATCTTTAATTTTCTTTCATTTTTAATAAGCTCTTGTTTCTTTTCTCATTGATGTTTTCAACTGTTATTCATTTACGTATCACATACATAACTATTTCATATTTTAATGCAACATTTGAATATCTTAAATCTTGTGATTTTAACATTTTGATTGTTTCTTTTTTCTCCTCATTCTTCCCTGGAATACCAGGCCAAGACTACAGTTAGGTTAATGAGGCATTTGCTCTGGTTGCAAAATATAAGGGCCCAGGTTACTTCATTATTAAATAAATAATACTTTAATACAATGTTTTCAAAAAATCAAAATGAATGCAACATTTCATGATAAAAATTATCAAAATTTGAATGAAAACAGAATCTGACCTTGTACTTGCACAAGTCACCTCATTTGTCTCACCTTGATCAATCTGGGCACATCCTCTCTTTAACTAAAATTTTGATATTTTTATCATGGAATTTTGCACAAATTTTGAATTTTTAAACACACTATATTCAACTATTATTTATCTTGATGATGGAGAATTTTGGACCCTTATATTTTGCACCTGAGGTGAGGGCCTCATTCACATTGTCCTCCCGGGCCCTGATATGATAATTTATTTGTTTCTGTTTTTAATTTTTTTCTAAATTCCATTTAGTTGAGTTTAATGTGTGGAAAACCTGAGGAGTTTGAATGGAGAGTAGGTGTATCCAGAGAGGATAAGTATATGTGTCTGATCTTCCTGAACATACAGTTAACATATATCCAAACACCACACCCAATTGAGGGAAAAATATTTAGGTTATAAATTCCAGCAGAAATGGTAAGTTTTTACCTTTTTTTCTACCCAATTTAAAGAGGATATCACAGGTTTTTTATTGTCTTTCTATAACTCAGATAATGAATTTTGTGTTTCAATTCATCCTTTGAAAGTGAATGACTCTTCTCAGTTTTGTGATGGATTTTGATTTCATTCTCATCCATCCTTCCTCACCCTTGGCTTTGCTGTGAGGCCAATATCTTTAAGTTTTTTGTTCCCCAAATCTCCTGGTTTTTGAAACAAACATTTGTCCTTCAGCTTCCACTTCCCACTATGGTTTAAATTGTGTGTGGGAGAAGGTATGTGTTTGTGTGTATGCTTTTGAGAGGTCACCTGATTTCTCATAACCTTGGCAATGTAATTTAATATATAGTTACGGCAATGTCTTAGTCCACTGGTGACTGACAACAGAAATTGTTTCTCATAATTCTGGAGGCTGGGAAGTCCAAGATCTAGGCACCAGCAGGGTCAATGCCTGGTAAGGACCCATTTCCTGGTTCATAGATGGCATCTTTTCTTCGTGCCCTCACATGGTAATGAGACAAAGCAGTCTCACCTACGTTGGATAAAGAGACAGTGTTTAGATTTAAGTCAGATTTATATCCTCTGAATTGGGGGAAAGCACCAGGGCAATTGCAGAAGCTGGCAAGGACCCAGTCATAGCATCCCCAAGCGTTGCAGGAATTTTGTTTGCCATGCATGGCAGTGCAGCTGGAGCCAGAGGAAGCCAGGGGCGTGTCCTGTGTGGCGCCACCCAATGGACTAATACAGAAAGGTAAACATTATGGAAAGAAGAGGAAAAGGCGATTGTGATCGAATAGCTGATGAGTTTATGCATGCATTGGATTCTAATAGACTCATGCATCTCCCTTTCCCTTTCTTATTTTGAAATTCAGGAAAATTTGATTTCCTGTTTGTCTTTGGTTACCTCACAGTGTTTCTGCTGTGAATTTTGTTCAGTCTCTTTCTTCTACGGATCTTTAATCTGAATTCATGTTCTTAAAACACAGAGGAGTTATAAATAATCTCTTTTCTCTTGGAACTCTTTACAGTACACAATTCTTCTCATTTTAAATGTTTTACTACCTAATTTCTGCTAAATTACCCGTCTTAGCTCTAGCATTTGCTAACTGTGCATTTGGGCAAGTTATTTAACATTTCAGCATTCTACCTGTAAAATAGAGAGAATATAACCTACTTCAATAAGGACATTTTGGAGTTAATTTTGGGAAATAATCTGAGGCCTACAGAAGGCCGCAATAAATATTAACTTTAATCTGTAACAAACATTTGTTGACTACCTGTTATGCTCTAGATATTCTAGAACATTGAAATATATGATTAAAGAACAGATATTAGTGCAGCACAAAGTTTGGTGAGGATGAAGTGTGAGAAAGACAGTAATAAATAAATATAATATATTTTAAAATATTAAATATGTTAGAGGGTATTGTTTGCATAAAAAGCATAAAAGATTTAAGAGGGCTTTGGTGTGACTGGCGAAAGAATGATTTTGTATTATAACATAAGATATTCTGGTCGGATAATACCTTGTTGAGAAGGAGGTCTTTGATCAGAGAATGGAAGGATATGATGGAGTAGCTATGAAGATATGAAGAGGCATTAAATTCTAATCAGGAGAAACAATGGGCCCAAAGCCTTTACTACTTGCAGTGTTTCAAAATAGCAAGAAAACATGGCTAGAGCAAAAGAAGAGACATGAAAGTGGCACAAAAAAGGTCAGTGAAGGAAAGTATCAGATTCTAGGGTCTTGATGACAGTTGTGAAAGTTTCGACTTTTACTCTGAATAAAATTAGGACCTGGTATCAGTCAGGGATTCCCTGAGAGACAGAACCAATAGGATGTATGTATATGTATGTGTACATGAGTGGGTGCATATGTGTGTGTTTGTGTGTATGTGTGTATAAAGGACTCACACAGTTATGGAGGCTGACAAGTTTCAAGATCCGTGGTTGGCATGCTGGAGGCCCAGGAGAGCTGATAGTGTAAGTTGCAGTCGAGGCTAACAAGTTTCAAGATCTGTGTTTGGCTTGCTGTTGGCCCAGGAGAGCTGATAGTGCAAGTTGCAGTCCAGGCTGACAAGTTTCAAGATCTGTGGTTGACTTGCTGGAGGCCCAGGAGAGCTGATGGTGTAAGCTGCAGTCCAAAGGCTGGCAGGCTCAAGTCTCAAGTAAAGCCATTGTTTCAGTTCTGGTCCGAAGTCAGGAGAAGACCCAAATTTCAGCTCAAGCAGTCAGGGAGGAAAAGTTCTCCCTTATTTGGCTCATTTCTTCTATTCTGATCGTCAGTTCATGGAATGAGGCCCACCCCACATGAAGGAAGACAATCTAATTTTCTCAGTCTATAAATTCAAATGTTAATTTCACCCAGAAACACCTTCACAATAATGTCGCAATAACATTTAATCAAATGGCTGGGCACTTCATGACCCATCAAGTTAAAACATAAATTTAAACATCACAGATTTTTAGGAATTTGAGCCAAAAGGTAGCATAATTTGTCTTTGTTAAAAAAATAAAGTTCTCTAGTGATGTGTTATAAATCAACTGAAAGGGAGCAAGTGTTGAAGCAGGGAGGTGTTTTAGGAGGGTATTAGTAAAAATGTCAAGGAACAGTGCAGGAATGCCTGCTGTGGAGCTGGCAAGGGGTGATAAGAATCTTAATAGATTTTGAAGACAGAGCCAACAGAATTTGGATATGGGTTGTGAAAGTACTAAAAGAGTCAAGGATAATGCTAAAGTTTTTATTTAGAAAATGCAAGGATGAAGTTGACCATTTGACATGATCTGGCTTACTGTAGTAAGGAGGTAAGCAGATTTGGATGGGAAGAGAACAAGTTTCATATTGGCCACGTTAACAGGAGATGTCTGATAGACACTGAAGCTATTTTTCATTTATTTGAGACATTTGTTAATAACAAATTAAATTTTGACTCTTCCAAGAAGTTTATCAATTTTCATAGACACTCAAAAGAAGATGCAAATGTAAAAAATGTTTAACTATTCTTAGGTAGTGGGAACATATTTTCAGGGGGTGCTGTATCTGAGCATTTGCAAATCATGTCACGTATTCAGCAACCTAGTTTGACTTTACAAAGCCTTGACTTACAGTCTTCCCTGAGCACACAGCTATATGCTGGGAAGCAGGAAGGAAAGAACACAGACCAGATAGCTTTCAGTGGTATATGAATTTCTCTGACTTTGCCCCAAACTGCCTTTCCAGCCTCATTAATCATTTCCTCTGGCATTTTTCTCCAACATTTCAGTTACTTCTTAGTAGAGTCTTTTTCCTACCCCATGTCTTTGCAAGGCTTATCTTTTAGTATGAGAAGAGCTAGTCTCCCAATTTTCAACTCTCAAAATCTTTCATTTGAAAAATTTAAAACAATTACCCTTCCCTCTATGAAGATTTTTCTGATGTAGAAAAAAGAGGACTCTTTCACTGTGTCTTCATCACACTTTTTGAAGTTGTGATTATTTAAAAACTTCTGCCATGTATTATAATTTGCTATTATATGCTTTTTTTTCATACTGTGGTGTTACTGTGAGCATATGAATGATGAACAATGTTAATAAGAATATTTTTTAAAATATCCCAACACCTTGTGTGTAACAGGTGCTTAACATTGTAGGATTATTTTCATTAATTTGAAGAAATAGAGTATTTCAGTAGCAATGGATCATCCAATAAAGACTGTAGCCTTTTCACAATAAGTCTATTGTTTTAGGCATCTCTTTACTTTAAAAGTCATTGTAACTTGTCCCCCGTCAATGCTTGGTACCAAAAAAATATAGAGACATCCATGTTAAATATCAGTTGCATACTCAAACTCATTTTCAACATTATGTGTGTATTTTAACTTCTTGCTATCAGATATTGACGCATTATAATTATGCAGTCAGAAAAAATCACATATATATCACTGACCACTTGAGTATGCCAATTAAATTATGCATTTATTCATGGGTATAGACATTATTTAAAACCAATAAAGTTCATATTATGAAGCAGGAGCATACAATTTGTATAATTAAGCTGTGGAAGGACAGGAAATTGGTTTTTAACAATTTCTAATTTTCTCTATCTTTCCCATGTGAATAATCAATATCATATTTAGAATTGTTTATAGCTTCCCCAATTTATAGTCTAACCAATACAGAGAGTAATTGAATGCTTACCTCATTCTTTTCATTTGCATTGTTACTAGTTATGGAACTATGGGCCATCACTATTAAGAAATAAATGAATTATTCAAAGTATCATTATAATTAAATGTGTTTAAACAGGAAGAAAATATTTAATAATTGAATGATTTTTCAAAATATTGGAACAGTATAATTTTTATGATTCCTTAGACACCAGAAATAAAACATAATATTATATCACTTACTGAGTCATTCATTTGACAACCTAAACTATGCAGTTTTTAGCCAAGTATAAGAAAAGTGAAAAAACATGTTGTCTAACCAGACAAAATTAATGTCGTAAAGTCTATGTAGTAAAACTGATACACTTTTTGTTTTTGTTTTGTTTTGTTTTGTTTTGTTTTCAAATTTCTCAGTCCTTAGGCAGAACCAACTCACTCTTACTTAGCTACTTTTCTGACTCGGTTATTTCCTAATCCATTATAGAATTAGAATATGTCGACAGTAGAGAGAGGCCAAAGAAGAAAAAGGGTTGACAGTCATGAGAATAGAGTCCAGACAAAATCACAAAACAAAGACTTCTGAAACGTTTCTGCATCAGAATATCAGATAATACTCTTATCATCCATATTATTTTTAAAGATGTAAATCTTTATTGAGCACCTCTGTATGGTATTATAGTTAATCTTCACAATAATTATATTGTAGGTAAGGGAACTGAAGCTTACAAAGGTTAAAATAATTTTCTATATTGGTTTGGATTATCTACATATGTGACTAAGCTGGGCTAAGGATCTTCTCTGAAAAGCAATAGTGTCATCACCTTGAAAACCCCCGGAGAGTCAGTTTGAGATGGTGAAATGTTGGGGTGGATTCCTGATGACAATGATCTGTTCAACCATATTTCCAGATAGAGCAAATATTCTGAAGCAGGATTCTTAACTTTTTAATAGGATACCTATTAAATGCTTGGTTTGTGATAATCCAGATACTCAAAGCTGTGAAAAATATTATATTCATGAAGGAAAATGGGACTGGGTTTTCACTGAATAAACTGAGAAGGAAGGCTATGTTCATCCACAGGTAAACAAAGACTGAGCATTATTCACTGAAATGGAAAAATGTACATTATAAATTGGATCGTTAAGTATAAAGAGGTAATAAAGAGTCCAAAGAGCTGCTAACAATATTACTGTTTGTTTTTAAAGACATCATAACCTGTGGAAATTTAGACATTATAAAACATGAAAGAATAACTATAATTATAAAGTCATTCATAAAGGGGAGAAAAAATGGTAATGTTCTGTCACAGTTGTATTTTCTAGAAAATTTTGCAAAGGAGCTGATAACAAACACAAATATTGTGAAATGAACAGATATTTTAAAATCAACATAATAGCTAATGCAAGTAATCCTGAATCAAAGAAAATAAGAATAAACTCCTATTTGAAACTTACATTTTTTTTATTTCCCACCACGCCCCCTCTTGAAACTTATATCTTGATTTCAATAACCTTAGCTAGATTTTTCTGGTTTGTTCACTCAGAGTCTCTCTTTCTCTCTCTCTCATCTATTAATTCATCCATCCATCCAACATTCCATCTGAATTTTCCAAAAAATATAAAGTAATTGTTGTTTTTCATTGATCTACATTTACTGTAGTTTTTCAGCACTTTTTTGCCCTTGAATCCTTACATCTACCTCGGCTAATTTTTATTACTTTGCTATGTAATATGGGATTACTGGGGCTGTGTTCCTTTGCAATTATAGTTGTCTGATTTCCTGTTAAGTATGACCTGTGGAAGGGATCCATGGGAGATTGTCAGTCAGTGTTAGAATATGAGATTGGATTATGGATTACGTGGATTATGTATGAGTGGTACTGACTACTTTGTGGATGCAAACCGTCCCAGATAAACCCACCATCTTTTCTACCAACTCTTGTCTATCCTGGGTCCTGGATCCTGATAAAACTACCTCCTCCTTTTATGCCTCCAGCCTAGGGGTTATAGCGGCCACTGATATTGCTAATGTTTGGGCTATTCTGCTCTCCTAAATTTAGATCTTAAGCTTTTCTTTCAGTTGAGTAACCAATTATCTGCATTACTCTGTTTAAACATTCAGTTGGTCTCTGTTATCTGATTCGACTCTGGTTAACACAGCAACCTCAACATTTTATCTCTTTACTCTAAAATGTTGTTTTGGATGCAGTGTGAATAAAAAGAGTAATGGTAGAGTCTATTTTTTCTTTGGTATAAAAAGGCTCTGGCTCTGTCAGCTGAGTTTTCTCTACTCTCCTGCCTCTAAGGAATTTATTTCCAGACAAATTTTTATCATGATAAAAATAGGAATAGAGCTATTCCATTAGATGGGGAAGGATGTTGTGAGATCATTTTAGAGAATTAAGTGTATGTGTAGCTGTTGCATAGGCAGGAAATAGATGATAGAGAAAAAAATGATTAATTTTAAGAAATATTACTATGTTTTACATTTATAGTGTTCAAAAACGCAAAATAAGCACAGAAAAGTTATATTAAAATGAATGTTTCTGGCACTGTGTGTCTTTGAACATAGGTATCACACGAAGTGTTCAAAGGAAACAGGAGCTGTTGCTTAAAATGGAAGTAGTGATGGTTTATTGCAAAAACCTTTCCTCGTTTTCTTCTGTGTTGTCTTTCTTCCCTGGGTTGGTTCCTATACACTTTTTCTCAATTTTGATATTCCAAAACTGGAGTGAGTTTTACTTAGAAATTCTGAAACTGAAATTATGGTTGATTCTAAAAATGCATTTAGCAATCATATTAAAAGGTGACATTATGTTATGCTAATTATATGACAGATGGTGGTATGCATTACTCATAAATATTATCTCATTAAATCCTTGCAAACGTGAGCTCAGCAACATTATTTATCCCTATTTCATAGTAGAAGAACAGGTTTAGTGGCCAATTTGGGACTCTTTATTCTGATTTCATATCCTAATCTTTAAACGATTCGGCCATATGTAAAATACAGGACTTATTGAATGTTATGAATAGACATGTATACAATTAATTTACTAATTATCACTTTTCAGATAAAGGTAGTACAATTTGAGAGTGATGACTTGTAAGTACATCATTAATAGCAAATGGAAGCCAATAGCTCCTTAGCTCCTATGTTTAATAGAAACAAATTTTATGATAAAATATATTTAGAGTTTTCCAGAGACAAACATTTAAAGAAAGAAATAAAAAGAGACAGAATTCACAAGCATAGAATTAGTTGAATGATTATAACTGATTATTTTATGGGAGATGTCCCTACAGAAAAAAAAAATACTTGTTAGACTTAAGTATAAATAAGTTTGCAAAGTAATTTTATTGTGTATCACTTCCTTTGGAGTCTAAACACAGATCACGGTTTATGCATAAAATCTTAGTCACTTTTTATTTTTCTGAATTTGTTTACCCCAGTGATTTTTTACACATATCATTTATTGGTAAAAATAAAACTCACTAGAAAATTATTATTGACTCAAGATGAGAAATGTACATAAATCCTGGACATTTTTCTGGGATTATGTTTCATGCTGAGTTAATGACCCAATAATTTAGAGTGATATTTTTATAACCATGTAGTTAAAATACCTGAAATCTGAGATACAATGTGCGCTCAACAAAAAAATCTATGCCTTCATTGTTGGAGTTAGAGTAGGATTTTATTTAGAGTTGGTTTAAGGCCCCCTTATCATGTCTGCTTCTGGTCCTGTCTTTCTGCTTAGCGACTGTTTTTTGCGTAAGATACATACGCTCTTCCTCCTACTCATCTCTGTCTGTTCTTCCCTTTCTGCCTAAATAAAACCCAGCTTAAAATCCTTAGGGGAAATTTGAGAGTCTCTTTTATACTTGAGTTTTATGCTTATTTATCCTTCTCTCTGATTGTCATAGTTAAATACATGTAATTCCCACTTATTGAGACATTATTTAACCAACAATCAAAAACTGGGACAGCATCAAAAATTTCTAAAGAAAGATCTGCCAATGTTTTCATTTCCAAATCTACAATATCAGAGACCCAGGAGCCAGAAGGAGCAACATGGTACCCAAACACCATGTAAAGGGTTTATTTTGGAAATGTCCTTCCAACCCTGCTCAAGTATTGGACTGTTGTGTTCTGATTCACCTTGTGAATATTTCTTAGTTTGTCCTCCAACTTGTTCATGAACTAGTTATGGGTTTGTGTCCCCTAAAAAGGAGTTATAAAATCTCCTTGTATATATAAACTCTTGTAATCAAGTTAAGGTGAGATCATTAAGTCATTAATTCAATATGGCAGGTGTCCTTATAAGAAAAGAAAAATTTGTGCACAAATATACACAGAGAAAAGACGTTATGTGAGGACAGAAGATGACCACATGAAGGCAGAGACTGGAGTTATACTAGGCATGGAAAGATTCTCCTACAGGTTTCTGGAAAGCATAATTCAGCCAACATCTTGATTTTTGGACTTCTAGCTTCCAAAACGGTAAGATGGAAAATTTCTGTTACGTCACCTAGTATATGGTACACTGTTCCAGCAGCACACGGAACTATATAACCCTTGACTTTGATCATGCAACATATACAATCTTATTAATATACTCTATCTTGAGTTTGACAACCCTTTAGTTTTTTTCAGTGGGTTTGCCTCTGCTGTTACAAGTATACTAACAACAGTGCACATAGCTCCAGCAATTGGCATAGTCCTTGTGTCATGAATATGGATACAAAACATTCATTCACTGAATCTCATGAATTTCATTCTTAGATTGACCTTCATGTCCTCATTATTGCTCTACTCTATTTTCATATCCAACTGTAAGAAAATTAGTTCTTCTGATTCCCCTGTTCCATAGGTGATTAGAAGCAGCAAATTGAGTGGGAAGGAAGGGATTCAAGAAGTGCAGCCGGAATAGGAATTACTACGTAGCCACCAAGTGAGAAGTTTCAAACCTGTCTTAGAATGTAAATTCTGTTACTAATAACCTTCTAGAGATTGGGAATTTTACTTTCTCCTTCCCTCATTTGTTAAATAGAAAACCACAGTACCATTGTTATGACAATTAATGATGTAACATTTGACAAATAACCAGCTCAACTAGGCATATAGTAGGAATTTACTGTCAATTCGGTTATTACTCTTTTTTATTTCAGAGGGTACACCAGTCTAGCATCACTAAATATAAGAAGAAAGCTTGTTCCTACCTTTTTCTTCAGTGCTATAATTGCTAAGCATGAATTTGACCTCGAATCTTTAATAAATAATTAAATTATCATTAGTAATTAGTAGGAAATTATACAACTGATTTTGGAACTTGACATTCATTTATATTCATAGGAGTACATTGGAACCATCACATACCCAATATTTCTGTTATGAAATCTTCTTAAACACTCTGTTAGTGAAATAAATGCTACCTACTTCAATTACTTAGACTGTTTTCTAGTTGGTGTATCCATGCTCTGTAATGTTTTTCAGAGTTGGTAAATTTAATTTTTGTGTTCCTTGCATTAATTCTAAATCTTATATTCCAAATGGAAATGTGTCTAGTGTAGTATTACAAAGGCCAAAGCTTCAGATGCAAAGTAAAAATAAGAAATAAAAACAAGTTTCTCGAATTAACTTTTTTTTTCAATTTATCCTAACTTTGAAAATGGGAATAGCATTCTCTATTCTGCTACTTCCTAAGAGTTCTAAATAGGTGCACCAAAAAATAAATCCACTAGGCATTTATACAATGATTCTAACTTGTATGTATTTGAATTACAAGTGCTTTATAAATATAAACAGTAGCATTAGTATATAGATACAACCAGTGTAGTCTTTTTTAATCAAATAATTAATTAGTGTTAAAAGTTAAACATAAAGTAACCAAGATCTAGATTTATTTGATTTTTTTACCATAGTCACAATATAATTTTAATTTCTCTTTGGATTTACTAACAAGCTTCAAGGAAGATTTTATACAAAGACTGGCCTGAAATCATAGTGTAAACATTAATTCATTTATTCAATAAATATTTATTCAGTGCCAGACATTGTACTAATTGCTACGAATAGAGTGGTTAGTAAAAAAGATCTTATTTTCCCTTGCCCTTCAGAGCTTACAACTGACCTGAGGCAAATTTGTCATAGGCATTTGTTTTATTTTCCCTTTCAGAACCCTTCTATCAATTCCAGTTTCACTGATGACCCCATCATTCCCTTACTTGACTCAACTTTGCTCTCCTTAAATGACAATAATTTGACTAGAGAGTAGACTCCAGTTTTTATTAATAAATTTATTATTGATATAATTCCAATGTAATAAGAAAATCTGGAAAACAAAATAAAAATCTTAATGAAAAATTCAAAAAAATGTTTTTTAACAACATGGGAGAAAGTTGGAATAAAAAGACCTGTAATAAATATATATTTCAAAAAATACCCATTCTAAGTACACTTAATACTAATTAAATGTAGAACTTGAGAATGTGCTTATTAAATTAGGTAATAAATTTACTATTATCAAATGAAGACTATGAGTAAACAAAATAAGCCTCTAATATTTATCCTGATTTCAACTTTTTGAAGTCATGTGAATTCTCTTCTAGAAATTATGTTTTATTGAAATGAAAGAAGAGAAGAAAATATGTTGTCAGTGCTGCCTTCACGAAATGGGAAGAACTTCCCCGCCATCACTACCACTGCCAACAAAGAAATAACTCTCAACAGTTCATTCTGCTAAAGAGTTGAGAATCTAATATTTTATTTCTATTGAAAACTGTTCCCTACTGATTCATTTTGTGAATTAAAAACAAATCACTCAAGAATAATTTGTATTTACATGCTGCCTTTCTTCTGAGAAGCTAAAAAGATTTAATTTCTTTCTACTTCAGTATTTTGTAAAGGTTAAAAAAAATTACATTGCCAATCATTGCCCCATAATGTTAAAAATGAAAGCCTTTAAACCATTTCAATCAGTTCTGATAAATAATGCTAGATATAAAATACTATTATTAACTACACATTGATCACAAGTTCCCATCATTAAAAAAATAGCTTCAAAACTTAGAAATTTTTACTGCTGTTTTGAACAGTAGAAGTGTTTAATTAGAAAGAAGGCATGGATTTTGAAACTTCAAAACGGAAATGTCAGATAGTTACAGTAAATTTATATGCGAATAAACGCAAGAAGGAAATATGTGCATTCTACTTACCACTACCCAATGTTTCTTCCTCACTGCCTATTCTATTATTTTAATGCATTGCATTATTCTTTCGGTAAAGTGTCCATTTAACTGACTGCTATGTTTTAAACAATTTTGAAAATGTGATGAGATGTCCATTCCTCATGCTGTCCAGGTGTTCCAGCTGATTGTGATGGCTTAAGTGAACACAGCAGCAGGGAGAGACGCTGTAGGGAGTAACACTAATCATAGGAGACCACAAAGCCCAATGTAACTGCCTTTTTTTCCCTTCATTTTTTCTATTAAATTAGTCATTGGTGTATTCATAATTCTCAAGGAAAGAGGACTTTTATTCAACGAGTATTTATTGAGATACCCCATGAAACTTTCCTTTTTAGTCTACCTACAAATCATCAGTTGGTTGTGGCACGTCTTAAAATGTAACATGGCTCATTGCAGCCTCAAATTGCACTTGATTTTCTTCTTTGATTTTTTGAACCTTTTAGATCTTCTGAGGCATAACACAATGAAACCATTGTTTTTATCCATCACAATTAAAATGTCTACTCTTTTTTAAGGGAATAATTTAGGCCAGACCCTTAACCAATGTTTCAGGTTTTGGTTTTAATTTTAGAATTCATGTTGAAAGACAAAAACGTAAAATATCCATAAAAGATGCAATTAGATGTTTTATTTACTGAGAGAGAGGCTGTCTAAACAAAACCTAAATCTCACTGTAGCTATAAGGTTGAACCATCCCAATTCATTGATTTATAAACATCTAGGGTTTCTTTCTTCCAATAGCCATCATTACAACTCTCTTGGGTAAAATAACATTTGGTGGTTTGATGATATGAGTGATATCATCACTCATATCTCATTATGATAATTAAGACACATTCTCCTCATTTTATTTTGTTTTTAATTTAATGTCAATCTGTATTTAAAGCTTGATTTCTCCTCTCCCTAATTACATACTGAAGTGGAGTTCATGGCTTTTTGGAATGGATGAACGAAGAAAGACTTGGACAATAAAATGAACACTACATCCTCTTCTAATCACTGGCTCCTCCATTCGTTGTGATGAGGGGTGGGGAAGAGGATGGAAAGAGCAAGTATTTCTTTACTAAACAAGGTTAGAAGCATGCTTCCTTTCTGGTTGATGATCCTGTGTCTCTGGCTAACACTGCGTGGCACTCAGTATCTTCTCTGAGGTAAGCATTTGAACGCCAACTCTCTCGTGGTGCTTGTGTGGGTAGTTCAGAGAAGTTCAACAAGTACCTTCTCACTTCAACATTCCCTTGGTTTTTGAGATTTAATCCTGCTAAACCTAACTCCTACATCTGTCTTCATTTTCCCAGCCAGTGCTAGTGGCCAGTCATCTTCCTGTTTGAAATGCTTGTTCTCCAGTGCCGTAAAGAAATAGCACTTGAACATAAACTTAATTTTCTCAGCAAGGCCATTTTTATATTTTCTGCATAAAGCGTACAATCTCCAGCAGTTTTGCCATGAGAGTACATCAAACAAAGGAGACAGGGTCATTTATAATCTGGCACATCCACCCTACTGCTGTGTCTGGTTTCCACTGGCTGCAATGGGACCTCACATTCTGTATTTGTCCAGATTGGCGAGCAACTTAGAACCTTTTAAAACAGGCAAAGGCAAAGGAGAACAAAGGAAGGAGGGAGTAACCTGTGGAATGCTGAGAAAGTTAAAAACACCTTCAAATAAGGAAGAGGAACAGGGTATGACCTAATGCTTGCTTGGACCAGTATAAGCAAGCCAGGGCAAATATTTAGGCTAAATTGTGGGAACCAAGAACATAAAGTACATTGATTTCTTTATTATGGCTAGCAGATATTTAAGAAT
The DNA here is from genome assembly GCF_029281585.2 of Gorilla gorilla gorilla. Taxonomy (NCBI): domain Eukaryota; kingdom Metazoa; phylum Chordata; class Mammalia; order Primates; family Hominidae; genus Gorilla; species Gorilla gorilla. Next base: position 38,405,914 of record NC_073227.2, on the reverse strand, counting down.
GTTAGCACAGGTCTTTGAATAAATTTTGCTTCAAGAGAAGTTACTATTTATTCCTAATTAGACAGGGAGGAAAGTCTTTAAAGAGGAACCTCACTTTACTTTTTACATTCCCTATGGTCTTTTGATGCTGAGTCTCCCTGACTGATATTTTTAATGGAAGGCATGGGCTAAATGGCTCAAGTCCAGATCACCACTTCAGAGTCCAGTCACTCACTAACATATCAGTAGGTCTGTTGACTAAACAGATACACAACCTAACAGCCAAATATCAGTCTTCCTGCAAGCTCGACTAATCTTTACAAGGGATTCTCTTAAAACAGCCCCCAGATCTCTCTCTCTCTCTCTTTCTCTGTCTCTCTCTCTCTCTTTCTCTGTCTCTCTCTCTCTCTCTCCCTTCCCTGCCAGGAACACTGTATTCCCTAAACGGCTTCCACATCATTCTTTTCATTCTCTTTTTGAATGAAATGAGGCCACTGTGATTAACTGTGTTGATTTTACTAATTGATTTATATGATTCTGATCTACTGGGATAGTAGGTCTCTAGAGCACACTATTCTTAGAACTCAAGACTGATTCTGCAAATATTTATTGAGCACTAATAATGTGGAAAGAATTACTAGCAAAAAAAAAAGCATACAACATTTTACTCTTAGGAATAAAAAGTCCTGTGGAAAAAACTACAGCAAATAAGGAAAAGGATTTTGGAGGAAGTGGGTTTTAGAGGCTTCAATGGTGATGATGGTATTTTTTAAACCAAGATAGTAAGTGGGACACTTGCTGGGAAGAGATTATTTGAGCAGAGACATGATGAAGATGAAGGGTTAAGCTATAGAGATATTTGACTGGAAGTAGGGGAGAGTGTCCTAGACAGATGGAAAAACAAGTGCAAAGGCCCTGAGGCAAGAACATGGTGACTTGGTCAAAAAGCTGAACATAGTATGGAAGTATTTCCTGCTACTAATTTTCAAATTTTTGTTCCTAGTTAACATCATGCTGTTCCACAATATTAAGGCCAAATCAGTGTTAAACTATTGTAGTTTATATACAAACTAATATAACAAAAATATCATAGACTGAGAGGCTGAAACAACAAAAGTTGATTTCTCACAGTTTTAGAGGCTGGAAAGTCTCCAGATTAAGGTCCAGCAGATTCAACATCTGGTGAGATCCCACTTCCCAGCTTGTTGACAGCTGTCATCTCGCTGGACCCTTACATGCCAAGAGGGAGATTATCTCTTTTGTATTTACTTTTACAAGGGCAATAACCCCATTTATGAAGGCTCCACCCTCATGACCTAATTAGCTCCCAAATGCCTCACTTCCAAATACTGTCATTTCAGAGATTATGTCTTCAACATATATATTTCGGGGGAACACAAACATTCAGTTCATACCAGGACATGACAAAACCACTTGAGCAGGATTCTGTAGTCACATTAATACCAAACTGTATTTATTCTCTGTGACTTTTTAAATATAGGAACTTATCATTTAAAAAAAATCCCTACTGCTTAGTATACAATAGATGTTAATAATTGCTAAATGAAAGAATCAAAACCATTTATTGGAGATAGAGGATTTGTTTTATGAAAATAAGCAATTTGGCTATTTTTCTCATCCAGTTTCTACAACTGAATTTACTTTTGAGTTCCTGTTTACTGCTGTGTTTCTAGTAACCTTCCCCAGTAAGTACTTGGTAATATTTTCCTTTGGTAGGTGCTTACTAATTTTCTGGCAGTATGAAAATCACTATACTTATAATTTTAATCTTAACATTAGTTTGTTTTAAACTCTTCTAAATAAAGAAAAATGAAGTTTTGAGAAATAGTTTTCTTGCTGAAGGTCATAGCAGTTAGTGTTGGGAAGAATTATAGTGTTTACAGAGTCTTGGATGACGTAGACTAAGCACTTGCTCAAAGAATTGAAAAAGAGAGAAAAGGGAAATAATTTGAAGTTTGGAAAAATTGGTTGAAATCATCATTTTGGATTATGCAAGGGATTACAGAGCTTGCATCATAATATTTTCAGTGCTTGTTTTCTTCCAGTTGTTTGTATCTGCCCTTGGTTAAGTCTTGGGAAGGGGAAGGTAACAGAGCTTGGCTGTAACCTGACTTTGATAAGTTTGGCCACTTCGGGCAATCTCTCTGAGGCTCACTCAGATCTATTATCTGTAAAATAGCAATAATTACACCAATGTTGCAGGTGAGTATAAGGGATAAATGAGAAAATCCAAAGACCTTAGCAAAAACTTATTAAGGACTCAGCAAAAGTAAACACCGCCATTCTTAGCAGAAACAAATCTGGAGTTCCAAATCATATCTGCCTCACTCTAAACCGTACACTGTGAGCCACTGTACACAATGACAGCTACATTTTTTTTCCCCAGGAAGTTCACAGTGATAGCCTGGTATCAAACACAGATGTCTATTTGTGTACAGCTTCCATTCTTTGTTTTTCTGTGTCTTTTACAGAAAAGGAAGGAATAGCACCTGCAAATAGGTGTTCCATTAAAAGACAAAGGCTGTTTAATGCAGTGTCTGGAAAGAGCTCTCTCTTTTCGTTTTTAATATTTTGTGAAAAAACATTCAATAATCTATTCCCTCAGGCAGTTTCAATTTATCCAAATTGCAAGGAAACATTTTAAGGTGAAAACTTCACTACTCTGGGTTTCACTTGAAAGAAAGCGGTGAAAAGCAAGGAGCAGATTTTCCCATCTTATTTGCTGAGACACCTGCAGAGAAATAATTCTCACTATCCTTGCCTATAGCCTATGGCTTTTACAAATATAACATCTGACAATGGTTTATTTTGGCCTTTATTCACAATTGGGAGTTAAATTCTGAGGACACAGTAAGTATTTACAGATTGTGGGAAAAGAGGGTAAAAGTGGGACAGATGACAGCTGAAGTCTCTTACCAGTGTTACGAAAGATCAATCATACACAAGGACCTACTACCCAGAATTGGATAAAAATGAAATCTCTGTATTTTCTACCACATATTTCAGTAACAAGAAAAACTTGGGGGAAAATAGCACGATAGTTATTATAATAAAATAATTATATAAAACTAAGTTTTTAGCAAATTCCGCCCCCCCTTAAATATCTTTCACAGTTTATAAACTCCTGGCGTAGGCATAATAGAAAGTTAGAATTATTGCAGCCTAAAGATGTTAGTTTCAAATATTTTTCACAATGGAATTGTTTTTCACATTAAACTAAAGAAGTATCCTAATATAAAAATATATTAAATGGGTGCTTTAATAAAATAAGTTATTTTATAAGTTCAAATTTAAAATACGTATACAATAAAAGTCAGTCCATGGAAGAAAAAAAAAAGAGCCTGTTTCGATAAACACACAAGTTAGCAGCAGTTGTTCTGGGTGACAATTGCAGTTTTATATGTTTCAGTATCCAACTTATTTCCTCTTTTTTCCACTTACACAGTTTTGAAAATAGAAATCCACCCGAAGAACTCACAGTTAATGGAAGTAATTTTCAATAGGACTTTTGGAATCCTCAACACACCTTCGATTTAAACAAATGAAGGTATTTGAAATGGAAGTAAGAGATTTTTACATTAAATTTCAATACCCACTTTTCTCATTTCTGGTAAATAATGTAACAGAAAATACTCCAAACTGACAAAGAAGCATGAAAATCATATTCCAATATTATCAATAGATAAGGAGTACAGAACAATCTTGTTATTTTCAACAAATAACTGAGTAGTGAAGATCACACATGTCTGAGAATTAACTAGTATATAGTTTAGCAGGCACTTATGTGCTTCCTAATAATTTTCCTAGGTAAGTTTAGATGATTGGATTTGCACACTTTTTAAAAAAATCAAATACAGAATTTCAGTCATTCTTAAGTACATATTTTTAAGAAATTGTATTATATGCACAGAAACAGCAGGGGAAAAAGCCTAGTTTCTGATGTCAGCACAAAAATACCCACTGATATAAATGTGCATTTACAAAATATTAGTATTTATTAGAGTTAAGCAGAGGCTTTTCCAAGATTTTCCCCTTTATACTTTTAATATTACTTAAAACATGTTAAAAATTAAGTTCTCATTAGATTTAGAGAGACCATGAACACCTGAACACAATTTGAAAATCTTAGCTGGAGTTCATTGTTCTTCACCTCTAGGAGACAGAGAGACAAAGACAGAGATAGAGATAGAGAAATAGAGATATCATATTTAAAAATACTTCGTCAGAAACTAAACAAGAATTGAGATTATCTTACATTTATTTCAGCTTTAAAAAAAAAATGGGCCAGGAGTGATGGCTTACACCTGTAATCCCAGCACTTTGGGAGGTCGAAGCAGCGGATGACCTGAGGTCGGGAATTCGAGAACAGCCTGACCAACATGGAGAAACCCCGTCTCTACTAAAAATACAAAACAAAATTAGCTGGATGTGGTGGCGGGCACCTGTAATCCCAGCTACTCGGGTGGCTGAGGCAGGAGAATTGCTTGAACCCAGGAGGTGAAAGTTGCAGTGAGCTGAGATGGTGCCATTGCACTCCAGCCTGGGTAACAATAGCATAACTCCGTCTCAAAATACATACATATACATGTAAGTTTTCTTGTCCAGGGCACATATATATATGTGTATAGATACATGTATCTATACACATACATGTGTGTATATATGTATCTATACACATACGTGTGTGTATATATGTATCTATACAAATACGTGTGTGTATATATGTATCTATACACATACGTGTGTATATATATGTATCTATGCACATATATGTGTGTGTATATGTATCTATACACATATGTGTGTATATACGTATCTATACACATATATGTGTGCGTGTATATACGTATGTATACACATATATGTGTGTAGATACGTATCTATACCCATATATGTGTGTGTATATACGTATCCATACCCATATATGTGTGTAGATACGTATCCATACACACATATGTGTGTATAGATACGTATCCATACACACATATGTGTGTGTAGATACGTATCCATACACACATATGTGTGTACATAGGTACCCATACACATATATGTGTGTACATAGGTATCCATACACATATATGTGTACATAGGTACCCATACACATATATGTGTACATAGGTATCCATACACATATATGTGTACATAGGTATCTATATACACACGTATGTGTGTACATAGGTATCTATATACACACGTATGTGTATCTATACACATATATGTATATATGTATCTATACACATATATGTATATATGTATCTATACACATATATGTATATATGTATGTATACACATATATGTATATATGTATCTAAACATATATATGTATCTATACACATATGTATGTATCTATACACATATATGTATATATATGTATCTCTACACATATATGTATATATGTATCTATACACACATATATATGTATCTATACGCATATATGTATATATGTATCTATACGCATATATGTATATATGTATCTATACGCATATATGTATATATGTATCTATATGCATATATGTATATGTATCTATACACATATGTGTATATATGTATCTATACACATATATGTATATATATGTATCCCACTTTGCCTTCATTCAGTGGTTCTCAACTGGCATGATTTTGGTGCCTATGGGACATTTGACTGTGTCTGGAGACTTTTTTTGTCATCACAAATAAAAGAAGATAGTGCTACTGGTATCTACTGAATAGATTACTGGTGTGCTACTAAACGTCCTGCAATGCACAGAACAGTCCCCACAATTAAAGAATTTTCCAGCCCCAAATGTCAACCGGTCTTAAGGTTGAGAAACCTTGCATGAGACCACTAACGTTAAATCAAAACTTTCAAACCATTATGATTTTCTACTGGAAACTATATGGAAAAATTCTATTTTAATTAATTCTCACATTATGTAAATTGGAGCTCAAAATAATACTAAAACCACATAATATTTAATACCTAAATGTCTCAAAGCTCCACAAATTACATACACCACAGATGTTTCAAAGTTTTTAAGAGTGCTTGGAATAATCATACAACTGTGGAGTCTAATGACAACGGCATGGTTAGAGAGGCAGAATAATAACACACAATCATCCTGTCCTTCCATACTATTTGCCATTTTGCATGACTACTGATCATGCAGTTTTCTGGAGCTCTACTCTGAAGCAAGGCCCTGAACCTCCATACACTCTGGTATTTTGTTTTTGCAGAGGTTATAACTTCCACGTGTTGTATCAGTAACACTATTACTCTGCTTGTTCCCGACTTCAAAACTTATCCAGATTATTTGATCTAGGTGCTTTTGGACATAAGATTTTGTAGGTCATTTCTTGAAGGATGCATTCTTCTCATAAATTATATCTCTGAAAATAACCTCCACTTTATAACTAGGAGGGCCTTTAATTATTTTTAAAGAAAGAACACCATCACAAACACTCCAGAAGCATAGTTCTGTATGATGAAGGCTTATATCATGCATAATTACAAAGCTACATAAATGCTTCTGCCATGTTACCCCAGCAGTAATTCATAAGAGAGGCTTTTCAGCCATCATTGAGCTATGGAACACTGGAAGTCAAAATTCGCAAGTTAATGTCTTGCCCTTTTCTGACAGCACACCAGATTTTCACACTATAACTAACACTTTGCCTCATTCAGCAACTGAACTGTTGACAAGGGCACTTAAGCCAGTCAGAATAGAAAAAAAAAATAATAATAATAAAAAGTACATCAAAAGCTAGTGAATAAGAAAGAAAAATATATAAAATTAAAGAAAACAATAAAATAAAGAACTCTCAGCTTTTCATATTGCTAGCATCAAATATCCCAGTCGACTTTTTCTAAATCAGTTATGCTATGTATTAAATACAGTATATTTTTTCTCCTAACATACATATTTTAAGCTAGTTAGGTGGAAAAGTTTATCCTTAGCACCAAATGTTATTTTAAAGGAAAGTTCTAGTCTTAAACTCATTCATTTAGTATTTCACTTTCTATTTATTGATTGACTTTGTTTGAAACATTTTCTGTGAAGATATTGACTTTTATGACAAGAGCAAGACAATTTTTTTGTAAACATTAAAGACACACCCAAATTTTTTTCTAGAGCCATTCTCTGGAAAAGGGGGCAGCATTCTAGGTGGGCTGGTGTGCATTAGCTAATAAGTTCTATTTTTAAACCCAGCAGTCATTTCACTCATCTCAATTCAGAATCTGTGCTCCTAGCCAAAGCCCATTTGCAATTTTGAGTTACTTGCTCTCAACCTGTCCAGTACATTAACAAATAAATCTATGTCGCATTGATATATGCTTCGGTTTTTAAGTTTGGGTCTTCTATCTTGACTACTTACCTCTACCTTACCTCACCAATGGCATTATCATTAAGAACCTTAGAGACAGATGGAAATTGGAAATGTTAAGTTTATCAGCACAAACAAATGGAATATTTAACACAATAGGTATTATTAACATATTTGATTCAAGAAGAATACTTAAAGGATCTTTGAAACTCATTATATAAAAATGCTAAGGTATTGCCATATATGCTAATATCTTAATTAGAACTTAATATATTATGCCAGGTGAGGTGGCTCATGCCTGTACTTCCAGCATTTTGGGAGGCCAAAGCGGTCAGGAGTTCATGACCAGCTTGGCCAACATGGTGAAACCCTGTCTCTACTAAAAATACAAAATTAACCATTACAAAATAAATAGCATAAAAAATTACCCAATATAAAAATTAACCAGGCATGGTGGCCGGCGCCTGTAGTCTCAGCAACTTGGTAGGCTGAGACAGGAGAATCACTTGAACCCAGGAGGTGGAGGTAGCAGTGAGCTGAGATCACGCCCCTCCACTACAGCCTGGGTGACAAAGTGAGACTCCATCTAAAAATAAATAAATAAATAAATAAATAAATAAATAAATAAATAAAAGTAACAATATATTCAATTCTTTCTTTGTAAATAATTCTGTAAGGAAAAAAAAGTACCTTGGGAAATATAAACCAAATACATGGATTCAAGTCCTTTAAAACCTAAAGTATAAAGTAAATTATATTTGTAATTAGGAAAGTGTATTTTTAAGATTGCCACAAAGTTGTTCATACACAAGGAATAGAGAAATTGCATAAGAATAAATTGCTTTCAGTGCAAATGTAGAGCTTCCATGTGATGGAGGCCTTCTTATTCTATCACCAGAACCTTAAGTTTTCTTGTCCAGAGCACATGTTCTGCATGTAGGAATGACTGCATTTGTATGTTATATCAAAAAGACAAGCACACTCATGTTTATTGCAACACTATTAACAATAGCAAAGTCACAGATCAACCCAACTGTCCAACAACGGATAATTAAATAAAGGGAAGGTGGTTTATATACACCATGGAACACTACACAGTCACAGGATAGAATGAAATTATGTATTTTGTAGCAATGTGAATGGAGCTAGAGACCATTATTCTATGTGAAATAACTCAGAAAATCAAACCTGTATGTTCTCATTTATAAGTGGGAGCTAAACAGTGAGTAAATATGGCCATATAGAAGGAAATAATAGACTCTGGGAACTCCAAAAAGGGGGAGAGTGAGGGAGTGGTGAGGGTTGAACAATTACCTGTTGAGCACAGTGTTTACTATTCAGGTGATAGGTAAACTAAAAGCCCAAATCTCACCATTACGCAATATGTTTATGTAATGAACCTGTAAATAAAGCCCCTGAAACTATAATAAAGATAAATAAATAATAAAATATTTTGTAATTTAACAAAAGATAAAAATTACTAAAATAAAAATGAATGATTTAATTAATAAATGCATTTTATTCTCCAGAATTAACATTATTTTATTACTCTTTAATTTTGAGGCAAGATGGCACAATGATTAGAAAAATAAGCCAGGTAGCATGATGCCTCCAGCTTTGTTCATTTTGCTTAGGATTGTCTTGGCTATATGGGCTTTTTTGGTTCCATATGCAATTTAATGTAGTTTTTTTTCTAATTCTGTAAAAAAAGTCAATGGTAACTTGATGGGGATAGCATTGAATCTATAAATTACTTTGGGCGGTATGGCCATTTTCACAATATTGATTCTTCCTATCCATGAGCATGGAATGTTTTTCCATTTGTTTGAGTCCTCTCTTATTTCTTTGAGCAGTGGTTTCTAGTTCTCGTTGAAGAGGTCCTTCACATCCCTTGTAAGTTTGATTCCTAGGTGTTTTATTCTTTTTGTAGTAATTGTGAATGGGAGTTCACTCATGATTTGACTCTCTGTTTGTCTGCTATTGGTGTATAGGAATGCTTGTGATTTTTAAACATTGATTTTGTATCCTGAGACTTTGCTGAAGTTGCTTATCAGTTTAAGGAGATTTGGGGCAAAGACAATGGGGTTTTCTAAATATACAATCATGTCATCTGCAAACAGAGACAATTTTTTTTTTTTGAGGCAGAGTTTTGCTCTTGTTGCCCAAGCTGGAGTGCAATGGCATGAACTCATCTCACCGCAACCTCTGCCTCCTGGGTTCAAGCGATTCTCCTGTTTCAGCCTCCTGAGTAGCTGGCATTACAGGCATGTGCCACCATGCCCGGCTAATTTTTGTATTTCTAGTAGAGACAGGGTTTCTCCATGTTGGTCAGGCTGGTCTTGAACTCCCGACCTTAGGTGATCCTCCTGCCTCAGCCTCCCAAAGTGCTGGGATTACAGGCATGAGCCACCATGCCCGGCCTCTCTCTTCTTATTTGAATACCCTTTATTTCTTTCTCTTGCCTGATTGTCATGCCCAGATCTTCCAATACTATGTTGAATAGGAGTGGTAAGAGAGGACATACTTGTCTTGTGCTGGTTTTCAAAAGGAATGCTTCCAGGTTTTGCCCATTCAGTATGATGTTGGCTGTGGGTTTGTCATAAATAGCTCTTATTATTTTGAGATACGTTCCATCAATACTTAGTTTATTGAGAGTTTCATGCTATCTGACTTCAAACTATACTACAAGTCTACAGTAAACAAAACAGCATGGTACTGGTACCAAAACAGATGTATAAACCAATAGAACAGAACAGAGGTCTCAGAAATAACACCACACATCTACAACCATCTGACCTTTGAAAAACCTGACAATAACAAGCAATAGGGAAAGGATTTCCTATTTAATAAATGGTATTGGGAAAACTGGCTAGCCATATGCAGAAAACTGAAACTGGACCCCTTCCTTTCACCTTATCCAAAAATTAACTCAAGATGGATTAAAGACTTAAACGTAAGACCTAAAACCATAAAAACCCTGGAAGAAAACCTAGGCAATAGCATTCAGGACATAGGCATGGGCAAAGACTTCATGACTAAAATACCAAAAGCAATTGCAACAAAAGCTAAAATTGACAAATGGGATCTAATTAAATTAAAGAGCTTCTGCAGAGCAAAAAGCTGTCATCAGAGTAAACAGGCAACCTACAGAATGGGAGACAATTTTTGTAATCTATCCATCTGACGAAGGGCTAATATCCATAATCTACAAAGAACTTAAAAAATTTACAAGAAAAAAGCAAATAACCCCAACAAAAAGTGGGGGAAGGATATGAACTGACACTTTTCCAAGGAAGACATTTATGTGGCCAAAAAACATATTAAAAAAAGAGCTCATCATCACTGGTCATTAGAGAAATGCAAATCAAAACCACAATGAGATACCATTTCACGCCATTTAGAATAGCAATCATTAAAAAGGAAACAAAAGATGCTGGAGAGGATGTGAAGAAATAGGAACACTTTTACACTCTTGGTGGGAGTGTAAATTAGTTCAACCATTGTGGAAGACAATGTGGTGATTCCTCATGGATCTAGAAGCAGAAATACCATTTGACCCAGCAATCCCATTACTGGATATACACCTAAAGGATTATAAATCATTCTACTATAAAGACACACACACATGTATGTTTATTGCAGCACTATTCACAATAGCAAAGACTTGGAACTAACCCTAAAACCCATCAGTGATAGACTGGATAAAGAAAATGTGGCACATATATACCATGGAATACTATGCAGCCATAAAAAGGGTGAGTTCATGTCTTTTGCAAGGAGATGGATGAAGCTGGGAACCATCATTCTCAGCCAACTAACATAAGAACAGAAAACCAAATGCCACATGTTCTCACTCAAAAGTGGGAGTTGAACAATGAGAACACATGGAGTCAGGGAGGGGAACGTCACACACCAGGGCCTGTTGGGGGATGGGTGGCGAGGGCAGGGATATTAGGAGACATAGCTAATGTAGATGATGGGTTGATGTGTGCAGCAAACCATCAAGGCTCGTGTATACATATGTAACAAACCTGCACGTTCTGCACATGTATCCCAGATCTTAAAGTATAATTAAAAAAATTATTTCAGAAATAAACTCTCTAAGAAAATATTTTTAAAAAGAAAAAGAAATACCAAGACAGAGAAAAGTACAAAGAAATGTATGAAAATGAGAAATATCAACACCCAGGGAACGGCTTCTTTGAAAACAGTTTGGCAGTTCCTCAACTGAGTTACCATCTGGCCTGGTAATTGCATTTCTAGGTAAGCACCCAAGAGAATCAAAAATGTATGTCCACACACAAACGTGTACGTGACTGTTCATGCAAGAAGCACTACTCATAATGACCAAAAAGTGGAAACAATTCAAATGTCCTTCAATTGATGAATGGCTCAACAAAAATTATTCAGCCACAGAAAGGAATGAAATACATTGATCCATGCTATAACGTTGATGAACCTTGAAAACATACTAAGTGAAAGAAGCTTTCACAAAGGAATAACTATTGTATGATTCAATTTACATGAAATGCTCAGAACAGGGAAATCTATAGAGTTAGAAAGTAAATTGGCAGGTGTGTAAGGCTGGGAGTTTTGTTGGGTGGGGGGGTCACAGGGAGTGATTGCTAGTGGTGACTAATTTTCTTTTTTGAGTTGATGAGAAGGTTCTAAAATTGATTGTGGTGATGGTTGTACAACTCTGTGAATATCATTGAACTGTATACTTTAATTGTATGTAATATAAATTATAACTCAGTAAACCTATTATTTAAAAAAAGAAAAAAGCATATTTGGGTTTTACTCTTGTTCTCAATATATCAGTCAGCCAAGAGTTTCCATATCAGTAAAGTAACACTATTAATAGTATCTAGAACATAGAATTGTTGACAAATTAAATGAGATAATGCAGTAAAGATGTTAGCACTTTGCTTGCCCATAAAAAGCCCAACAAATGATACTTACTATTGTGTTGGCTTGAAATTATGAATAACTATGGCGTTTAATGGTATTCAACAAGAATTGTTATGATTGTAGATAGATGGTAATTCTATTCTTTCATGGGTCCCCCAGTATGAAAAAGAATGCTTCCCCCCAAGAAAACCCAAAATCACATTAAAAATGTCTAGAATATTCAAAGAAGGAAATTGATTGTTTCCTGAAAGAATACGAATAAAGCCTACACTATTTAGAAAGAAGTGAAGTATTTCTACAGCTATTCTAAGGGCTCAAAGGATAGATCTAGAATTGTCCATAACTGGTAACAAGAACTACAAATTCAGATTAAATTATTTCCTACTAAATCAATCTGTGTGACACAAAGGAAAATAGAAATGTTATATAAAGAAGCTCTGGAGCCAATAATTATAGAGATCAGCTCTTAACTATACTTATCGTTTCTTTAATAAGAAGGACCAAAGACAGATCGTGGTTTAGTCTTTCTGTTTCATCAAATAAAATAAAAATCCTAAGGTGCATATCAATCTCCTTATTTTGGACATATTTCATCTCAAAGATTCTTTATTTATCAACCTAACACATAATTATTGAGATTTTATTCTGCACCATCCGCTATGCCAGGAAGCATTGAGAATATATTGGTAAACAAGACAGACTTTGATTCTGCTCTTGTAGGCACTGCAATATAAATGGGAAGATAGATGTTGAATTGGTATGTTCAGTATTGAGTAAAAAAGTTAACAAATAGGGGTTATTTAGGATTAAAAGATAAAAGAAACAAGGAAACAAGGGTATACTAGATATAAAAATAGCATTTGGAAAAGTCTAGAGTCAAGACTAAATGTGGCCCCTTTAAATAACTGAAATAATGGCAGTACGTCTGGAGATAGATTAATGATGACATTTTAGTGAAGAAAGAGGAGTAGGCAGGTACCTGATCAAGAAAACAGATTATTTGCAAACGGAAAACCAATTTAAGTTTTTGTAAATTTTAAGTATTTGTAAATGTCTTTCAGTCAAGGGGTACAAGTTGGCACGTGTGAAACCAGCTTACCAGTTGCTATTCTCTCATTTAAGAAACATTTATTGAGTGCTTAACATTTCCTACATATTGAGATACATGCTGGAAGTAGAAAATGTTAGCAAGAGACGCAGCAGGAGACGTACCTGGCCTGATAGAACTGCCATCTAGTGGTAAGAAAAACAAACTAGTAATTACAATAAAATGTAATACGAACGGTGATACAAAGCAGGGAGACATGCTGTAATCTATGAATTGCCGTCTTTGAGGAGGATATGAGTTTTAAATGAGTTTTAACTTGAGACATAGTGTGTGTAAAAGCCCAGGGTAGGAGAAAGCGCTTAACAAGAGAAACAGTATGACTGTTGAAGAAGATGAATTTGACACCATTCAAATACTAAAGATAGTTGAATATCTCAAAGGAAGCAATGAAGATGGATGAGACTAGAGTCGTAGGTGAGAGTCTAAATGATTTCTGTTGCCATTTATGTCTTTTCAACATAATAGGAAAGGCAATTGGAAGACGCTGAAGGGTTTTCAGAAGACCAATACTACTCTAAAATGTATTTAGGAAGGGATTGCCTAATTGCTGAGTGGAGAATGCAGTGTAAGGGAGCAAGATTGGAGGCAGGAGGTCTGGAAGAGGCTTCTGTAGTAATACAGCCTAGGAATGCTGATGGATGTGATGGTTGTGGAGAAAACAGGCAAAGTTAAAAGATAATTAAGATGTTCAACAGGACTCAGTGAATGGTAAAAGACAACTTGTGAAAAAAGGGAAGAAGCCATAATTCTAAAGCCCAGAGTTTGCAAAATAAGTCAGGCATCTTTACTTCCTGGTTGCTGTCTAAATAAAACATCAATATGTAGGTGCTACATATTAAAATATATTCAACAACTTATACCTGTAGTTTGAGGTTCTAGGGGTACATACAAAATTTGAGACATGGTTTGTTACAATATACTTAAAATATGACATTCTCATGACACTGATCACTTAAAAATGAGAAAATAGATTAAAGAAAAATAAAGTCATTGTTAAAGGGTAAATGTACTGATGACATGACAGTTACAGAATATAATACTTAGAATTGAATTTTGAAGCTTTAAGATTGCTAAAGGTTCAAAATGGCTAAAGAATCAAAATTAGAATGGAAGGTTTTATTATAATAAGTGCTACTGATGTGGGCTTAGTATCTGAAATTACAGAAACACATGCATGAATTTTAAAATCAATTCACATCTTTTTTTATTATGGTAAACATATGTAATTTAATATTTGCCATTTTAACTAATTTTAAATGTACAAAATTCAGTGGCCTTGATTACATTCTCAATGTTATGCAATAATCACCACTATTTCCAAAATTTTTCATAACTCCAAAACGAAACTCTGTATTTGTTAAGCAATAATTCCTCAGAAGTCTCTGGAAACTTCTATTCTACTTTATGGCTCTATTAATTTGCCTATTCGAGATATTTTATATAAGTGTAATCATGAAATATTAGTCCTTTGTGTCTGGATTATTTCTCTAGGCATAAGACTGCAAAGTATATCTATGTTTCAGAATGTATCAGAGCTTCATTACATTTTATTGCTAAATAATATTCCATTGTATTTATATACCAGATTTTGTTTATGTCATCATTTGCCAATGGCCACTTGGGTTGTTTCCACTTTGGTGTATTGCGAAAAATGGTGCAAGGAACACTGGCATACAGCTATCTGCTGGAGGCACTGTTTTCTGTTCTTTTGGGTGTATACCTAGAATTGGAATTGCTGGGTCATGGTAATGCCCTGGCTAATATTTTGAGGACCTGCCAAACACAGGAGCAATAGCATTTAACATTATCATCAGCAATACATGAGGGTTCCAATTACTCCACAGCCTCACCAAAACTTGTTATTTTCCTTTTTTTTTTTTATACTCTAAGTTCCAGGGTACATGTGCACAACATGCAGTTTTGTTACATATGTATACGTGTGCCATGTTGGTGTGCTGCCCCGTTAACTCACCATTTACATTAGGTATTTCTCCTAATGCTTTCCCTCCCCCCTCCCCTCTCTCCCCATCCCACAACAGGCCCCGGTGTGTGATGTTCCCCTTCCTGTGTCCAAGTGTTTTAATTGTTCAATTCCCACCTATGAGTGAGAGCATGCGGTGTTTGCTTTTTTTGTCCTTGGTGATAGTTTGCTGAGAATGATGGTTTCCAGCTTCATCCGTGTCCCTACAAAGGACATGAACTCATCATTTTTTGTGGCTGCATGGTATTCGGTGGCATATATGTGCCACATTTTCTTAATCTGGTCTATCATTGATGGACATTTGGGTTGGTTCCAAGTCTTTGCTGTTGTGAATAGTGCCACAATAAACATACGTGTGCATGTGTCTTTATAGCAGCATGACTTACAATCCCTTGGGTATATACCCCATAATGGGCTGGCTGGGTCATATGGTATTTCTAGTTCTAGATCCCTGAGGAATCGCCACACTGTCTTCCACAATCATTGAACTAGTTTACAGTCCCACCATCAGTGTAAAAGTGTTCTTATTTCTCCACATCTTCTCCATTTTTTAAATTAAAGCATCTTAGTAGGTGTGAAGTCGTATGTTGGTGTGGTATCAATTTGCATTGAACTAATAACTAATAATGTTGAGCATTTTTCATGTGCTTACTGGCAATTTATATATCTTCTCTGAAGAAATATTTGTTCAAGGACTTTGTTCATTATTAAATTGAGTTATTGTCTTTTGGTTGCCGAGTTGTAGAAGTTCTTCATATATTCTAGATATTAAACCTTTATCAGATACATGATTTGAAAATGTTTTCTTCCTTTCTGTAAGTTGTCGTCCTACTTTCTTGACACTGTCCTTCAATGCACAAAAGTTTTTTGATTTTAATGAAGTCCAATTTATCTATCTATAAAATTTGAGAAGTAGTACGGATCTTCTCAAAAGTTTATTTTTGGAAAAAAGGAGAACAAATATTCCTGGAATATAGTAACTGCTAAATAATTGGATTTCATTAAATATCATACTTCTAAAAATATTATGCATTTATGATTCTAGATAATTGAGCTATGCTTATTTAATTGATATCATTTTTTAAAATAGGTTTAGCATTCCAGTATTGTACAAACTTTGAGATACTGTCAAAAGTCTTTCTGCCACCAGCTTTTTTAATTTAAATATCCAGGTACTAAAATAGTCAGATAATGCCATAATAATTTTAGCCCTTTAATTGTGAGCTTTCTTCATTTTTACAAATGGCCTGGCAGGCCTGAATGACCCAGCTCCTCTTTTGGAGATATAAATAACAGGTTAGTCTGCACTTGTATCAAAGAATACCTCAAAAGAAAGCGATTTCTTTCTTTATACAACCCGTCCTGGGTCAATTGGAACTTCCTTTTTTTATTTGCGATGGATTCAGGGATCAGCTGGCTCTGTTCCTTGTAGTAACGTTAAACAAAGAAGTCCTTTGGACAAATATTTTTCATATGAACTTTAGAAATACTATATATATTTTTATTTAAAAGGTTATGAAATTTATCTTCCGAAACAATTATTTTTCATCAACTTTGAGGTGTACTAGTCACAATTAATTTTTCCATATTTTGCCAAAGAAACGGAAAAATTCATTAAATTTCTGAAGCAAACGTTTACAAACAAAACTTAAATTTTTGTTTGTTTAGCTTAGAAAAATAAATTTAAGAGAAACTATCTTTCTAACTACGTAATGCTTGTTAATAAACTTTACTTGACTGTGTTAATACATTGATTTTTTGGTTTAACATACAGAAAGGGCTTTTATAATTGATATCAATAAATTTAATTTTCAGCAGTGAGAATAAGTGAAGTCCTATCTTCTTAAATAAATGATTTGTAATAAACTTTTATTTACTTTCTTGTGTTCATAGATGTCTTTTTCTTTTCCTTTTTGTATTTCTAAGCATAGCAAACTTTTTGTCTAAGTAAATGTTGAACGGTAAATATAATCAAGACATAGATAAAAAATGTGAATAGTTTAGTGTCTAAAAAAGAAATCTTCAAAGATTGTTAACATTATTTTCTATTCTGACCATTTTATAATTGCTTCCTGTCTGGCAATTTGATTTTTTAAACATTACAGATATTCTTGAAATGAAAGCATCTGTTTGTTTTGGCATGAATTAATAATGAATCAACATGGTTTCTTAACATTTATAGATTTATTAAATTATAATCTGCGATAAAAATTGTACAAGAACATTTCTTACGTGCCATAACAGAGAAATAAATTAAACCTCTTGTTAATATACAGTTTGGCCCGTTGCAACACTCGAAGAAGACTCATACATTTGTAGCAGTTTAGTTAAGAATTTCACATTTATTCTGGTTATGGCAAAATAGCCCTGAGAGAATTTGTAGGGAAAAAATAAGTGTTTAGCACAGTTCTGGCATCTCTTTTACACATGCACACACACACACACACACACACACACACAAGCTAATAGTTTCAAATATATGCTTATGTATAAATTAGTGTAATTTTTTTACACTCTTGGACGAATCACTTTGTGAATTTTATGATTAAATAGTCCCCTTCACATGAACTTTTACTTCACCAATTCTGGAGTATGAAAATGGCAAGTATAGCTATCTGAAAACAGATCAATTTATAATATAACATAAAAACATATCACAGGAAATAAAATGCTTGGGTTCAAATACCAGTCGAATCACTTTACTATTTGTGTTAATTGTTATGATTAATTTTGTGTGTCAACTCTTCTGGGCCACAGTATACCCAGATATTTGGTCAAACATTCTTTCCATCAAGGTGTTTAAAGATGTGATTAACATTTTAAATGGTGGATTAAGTGAAGAAGAGTGCTCTCTCTAAGGTAGGTGGGCCTTGAATAGAACAAAAAGGCTGACTACCCTTCTCCCTCCCAGTAGAAGAGAATTCTTCCTGCCTGACTGCCTTAGAATGGAGACATCAGCTTTTATTCTGCCTTCAGACTCAATCTAAAACATTGTATCTCCTGTTCTGCTCTCTAGCTTGCCAACTCACCTTGCATATTTGGGATTTGCCGGCCTCCAAAATCATATGAAACAATTTATTGTATTTTTGTTGTTGTTGTTTACTGTAAGGTCCTCTGAGCTGGCTGCACCATGGTCAAGTGATCCTGACATCCTAACCCCCGCTTATGATAATATGATAATGTACTTTGTGATATTTCCAGTCCTTGTGAATGTACTTTGTAACATTCTTCCCCGCCATTGTGACAATACATCCTCCCCTCCCTTATGAATGTACTTTGTAACATCCATCCCCTGCTGGCAAAAATTGCTCCTGACTCCACGGCTTATCCCAAACCTATAAGAACCAATGATAATCCCACCACACTTCGCTGACTCCTTTCTCGGACTCAGCCCACTTGCACCCAAGTGGATAAACAGCCTAGTTGCTCACACTAAGCCTGCTCAGGTGGTCTATCCCTCCGGCGAGTGCTGTGGCAGCCCCAGTTCCCGCTCATGCCTCTCCCTCCACACCTCCCCCCAAGCAGAGGGCGCCAGCTCCGGCCTTGGCCAGCCCAGAGAGGGGCTTCTACAGTGCAGCAGTGGGCTGAAGGGCTCCTCAAGCACGGTCAGAGTGGACTCCGAGGCCGAGGAAGCGCCAAGAGCGAGCAAGAGCTGCTAGCATGTTGTCACCTCTCAATATTACTTTAAATTTTGCTGATATCAAAGCAAGTAACTATTACCTGATCAACTATGTATTTTTAAAAGTGAAATTACTATTACTAAAACATATATTTCTAAATGTTGTTTGTTTTACCTTTAGAAAGAAAAGAATCTATGGACTCCTTCAAATCAAAGGGAATATAAACCTTAAATTAATATGCCAAGCCTAAAGTGGTTTATGGTCACTCAATTTAAGGGATTTTAGTCTAAATGCTGCATGACAAGGTGAGAATGGAAGATCTCAGTAATGACTCACCAAACCTTTCATCGTCTTTCAAATTGACATTCTTCTTTATTTTATGTTGCTAAAAGTACAGAGTTCACAAATTGTATTGATTAAAATAATCCCAATGTTTACATGAAAAAGATTTTTGAATTATTGCTGAAAAGTGATCTCTAAATAGATACATCCATATCCTAACCCCTGGATTTGTGAATATTATCTTATATGGCAAAGGAATGAATTTTATGTTAGATGGCAAAATATGTGATTAAGAAAAAGATTTTGAGAAGATCTATTCATCCTGGATAATCCAGGTGGAACTTAAATAAAATAACTTGTAATTTATTTTTCCTTTATTTTTTGAGATAGTCTCTGTCATCCAGGCTGGAGTGCAGTGGCACTATCTCGGGTCACTGCAACCTCAGCCTCCTGGGTTCAAGCGATTCTCACGCCTCAGCTCCTTTAGTAGCTGTCTTACAGATGTGCACCACCATGCCCTGCTAGGCTGTATTTTTAGTAGAAACTGGATTTTGCCATGTTGGCCAGTCTGGTCTTGCACTCCTGGCCTCATGTGATCCTCCCGCCTTGGCTTCCCAAAGTGGTGGGATTATAGGCATGAGCCACCGCACCTGGCCGAATCACATGCATCTTTACAAGAAGTAAGCGGGGAGTTTTGGAGAGAAAAAACGTCAATGTGATGGCAGAGGCAGAGATTAGAGTGACTGTGGCTACAAGTCAAAATACACCTGCAGCTCCAGAAAGTGGAAGTTAAAAGATTCCCTCTTAGTGTCTCTGGCGGGAGCTGGTCCTGCTGATATACCTTGATTCCAGACTTCTGGCCTTCAGAAATGTGAAAAAATACCATTTTATTATTTTAAGGCACACAGTTTGTGATAATTTCTTACAGCATCCTCAGGAAACAAATACACTGCCCTTCATCCGTAGTGATTCCTGATAACTCTTTAGATGTTAAATTAGTGATTCCAGATGGAATCTAACTGCATTATCCATAACTAGATTTTTTCTTTTATAGAAAATATTCATGCAATCATCACTAGTTTTATTTACACGTAAAATTTACCTTTGCAATAAAATATCATGTTCTAAACAGATAACATTTAATCATACACTTACTATGCCACCTATTTTTCTGTTGGGTTGTTTTGATGACAAGAAACACACTACAAAAATGAACAAAATTAATGAGAAATTATTGGAAAAAATACACATTGGATATAATGAAAAGTGGAATATCTGGTGTAAGGCAAGGCATCAAGGGAATAGTTGAACATCCAGACACTGGTGGAGGGTACAGCACTGAGTTCCAGGGTTGCAACTGGCAGAGCGTTGATGAGCAAAACCAACAATAGTGGCCTAATTTAGTGCTGGATCATTGACTTGGACTGGTTCCTTTTGTTTCCTCTTAGTTTTCTTCTGTTTGAAATTCTTAATTCATGCTCAAATTTAAATTCTCTTAAAAACATAATTTTATTTAACAGCCAAACTTTGCTTTATAGCCACATAATAATTGTTTTCCCTCACGTATAAATATTTTGAATTGGCTGGCTCTTACAAATTGAGATTAGTAGTCAATCATTCAGGCAGTATCCAATAACATTTGTATAGAATTATTTTCAAAAGTCGTATCTACCTAATATAGTTCCAAACTATTAAGACAAATTTTATTATTATATTGTCCTATAAGATAATAAATATTTTTGAAAGTACTGTTGGAAAAGACAGAAATACAATTTGAAGTATCTCCAAAACAAACTTTTGTGACAAACTAAAACAGTGTATAGTTCATCAGTTTTTAAAATCTGATGTAGTAGTTTGTATAAAAAGTAAAAATAATTTTTAAAAGGGAAATTTTGTAAAATATTTTATAGTAAGGCTATACTTTTTTTAAAAAATTGGAATACTTAATAGCTAATATAGTGTCTGAATATTTCCAGACAGCTGGAATCTTTTTGTTGTATGGTTGAGCTAAAAGATAACAGCTGAAAATGGACATGATTAAAATATATGAAGTGAAAAATAGTAACAGTATTTGTATACTTTTTAAATAAAGGACTCTATATTGAAACTGTAGAGTAGAAAGTTTAAGAAATAGGGAAATATTAATGTATACAAAACTCAGCCACACAATAAAATTTGTTATCCATAAAATTTCTTTAGTAATAAAATAGCACACTGTTTATCTGAGTGGACATGAAGGAAAGAATGATTATTTAACAACTTTTTCCATGATGGCCGAATCAAAGTCTGTCTAGACCAGAATAGAAGCCTGACTCTGCATGACTAAGCCTAAATAAAGATGAGCAAGTATATTCATTCACTCATTCAAGTGCAGTTTACTCACATAGCACCCGTAAGTATCAGGTGTGATGCTACTAACTTCCCCATGGAGCTTATGGTCTAGTGATAGCATTTGATGTATATAGAAAGAGCTAAATAAAAATCAATGTGCAAAGACATAAAGACCAGAAAATCCTTTAAATCAGCCTGGATGACAATGAATCATGAACAACTGTTCACAATGACTAAGGTTATCAATCTGCATTTCTCAGGCTGAGTCTGGAGGAAACATAGTGTGTCGTGTAGAACATGGGCTTTGGAATAAGATTTCTCTTTTTGAATCCTGTCTCCACCAGTTACATGACTTGCCCTAGAGCATGCTATTTAAACAGCTGAGATTACTTTATCTGTAAGGTCAAAATAATAATACCACTTATCTCATAAAGGTATTTATAAGAGTAAATGATGTAACGGATCTAAAACACAACATGTATTCAGTCCATGATAGGTCCTTGTTGCAAGCTGGGCCCACAGGAAATCAGCTCTGAGACAGAGATTAGCATGTAGTAGTTTTTAGGATGAACATTTATAGAAAAATTGAAAGAAGGGTAGTAGTCAGAAAAAGACTTAAGTCTACCTCATTAGTAAAAGCTGGTATTTTAGAACCCAACATCAGCTGATGGTCTTCTACCATCAACTATTTCCAAAACCTGTTGATAGCCAAGAGGTAATACTGGCAACTGTCCCAGCAGCTGGAAGAATAAGCCCTGAAGTCCTAAAGGGAAGATCTTGGATGCTCCACACTGGACCCACTATAGAATTCAATGAATGTTAACTATTCAGTATTAGGTATTGCTATTTTACTCTGAGTTTACGTGGACTTCAATTATATAAGAGAGTTAAAATGCTGATAGAAATTCTGGAGAGTTCAAGCTATAGCAATAATACCAGCAACTAGCAATGTTAAAAAGAAGCCTTGAAAATATTGATCCACTTTGACTTAACAATTACATACCTAAGAATGTATCCTAAGGAAATAATAGGGATGAACAAAAATCTTTTACTTTGAGATTGCTTATTAAAGCATTATAGTAGAAACAAAAATTGAAACAAGTTTACATGTCCAGCAATAGTGAAAGAATAAGTAATACATCCATTATTGAATATTTTATGATAAATCCATAGAATAGAATACTGTTCAGTTATTAGAGCTAATACTGTTAACAAAAGTTTATTGACATAGGAACACATTCATGGCATGGAAAGTGGAGGAAAAGCAAATTACAAAGTCTATATACTGCATAATATTTTTTGATACACACACAAAAATTTAATCCAAAAACTCAGTGATAGTTATCTCTGAAAGCTAGGGTTACAGGAAATTATACTTTCTTGTTTTACTTATTGGTTTGTTATTCTTTTCTTTCATTATTAAATATGGTATTCATATGAAATAGTATTAATAATTAATATAGATAAATTACCCAGTCTCAGGTATTTCTTTGTAGCTATTCAAGAATGACCTAATACAATAATGTATATGTATGCTTACAGAACAATGATAAAAGGAAAACACATGTACTCACCTCCAAACCAATAAAATAAAAATTATGTAATGCCCTGTGTACAAGATACTATACTATACTAGCATAATAATGACCATAATAAAAAGTGAAATTAATATAACCCCAATACCCTTAAAGTGCCTACATCACCTCATACAAATAAGAAATATGAATGTGGTAGAATACAAACAGAAATTTGGGAACACTTAAATTGGTCCAGAGGTAATTTGACCAAGGTTTCATTGAGCTAAGGTTACATATGGGCTTGTTCAAACTGAGAGGCAGTATGGTTTGGTACTTCAAAGTGAAGGCTCTAGAGTAATTTTTCTAGTTTCAAATCTAATATCCAGCAAACAGGATATTTGTGTGTTTTGCCATTAAGCTATCTTATTTTTACAATGTAGTTTTTCAGTCTAAGTTTCATACTTTGCACTCATATTTCTTATCATTCTACTCATTTCAGCATCTAACTATTAAGATCATGTGTTTTTATAATATTATCCAGAGTGTTAGCTAATTCTCTGAGCTTTGTGCTCCCCTTTTCTTTTTTAGTACAAATAAAATGTAGGAAAAAAGCAAGGACATTAAGTTTGGAGATCAAATAGGAGATGTGGAAGAGCGTCACCCATATCTTCCTTTCAGGACCTAGACTCTCATCAACCCCCATCCTCTCAACTTCCAGGACTTCCAGTTGTAGACAGCAGAGTTCATTTAGGTATTTACTCAATGGTCTCCTCCTTAATGGCCTTAAGATCTCCACCTTAAAATTCGTATCTCCTGTCCCTGACACTGTCTTTCTCTGCTGTATTTTTCCTTACATATATGACCACCATTTTTTTTTCTTTGGTCAGTATCCCTGCAATGGATTGTAAACTATGAGTCTGAGGATGTTTGTTAATTTAGCTCAGTACTGTATCTCCAGGGGTTATAATAGTGCATTATGTAAAGTAAATATTCAAACAATATGTGGTTAAAAATACGTAAATGGAGAGGAATGAAAAATAATTGGTCGAAAAATGTTTACCGACAGGACCACTTTAAAGGGCATGCATCCAGTAGTGTTAATCAAGCATATATTTGAATGCATCTTTTTCAATAAATAGTCACTCAACTATATATATTAGACACATACTGTATTTCAGAGAGCATATTAAGTATTAGGGCTGCAACAAAGAACAAATAGGCAAAACTCCAGCTCTCATAGTGATAATATTTTAGCTCACTTTCCAGCACTATGATTACAGCATTGTGTGTCTGAAAAGATGCTGGGGATGGGAATTAAGCAAATATTACACCAATGTCACTAAAAAGAAATTTTATTTTGCAGCTAATTTTTCTTTGAAAATACCTTTTCTTGGAAATAGATTTGGTCCAGGGAACCCATACTGTCAACTGTTTTCAAGACTTAAATCAGTATTTATTGACCATCCAAGCCACACAAATATAGAAGAAAACAATTATACTATGGTTATTTCATTGCTATTTTAAAATGGCTCCAAATCTGAGAAATGTTTCCTTCTGTCTGATATGCTAAAGTGCAACATTAGTCATCTACTATGTATATATCACTATATTATCACAAAAATAACAATATTAAATGCAGGATTTTAGAGGAATATGCATGCTAATAAAAGGAACATTTCAAAAGCAACATTAAAAATGTATTTTAGCTAGCAATATTCATATTTGCATATATTCAGCATAATAGCTTAATTTTAAAATGTCTTGCATTTTTCACCCCATTTAACAATTCCTCGTATTTTTAAAGGGTAGTGTGGTGAATTAATGTAGGAATATTTGCATTATCTTATAAATAACATATGCATTGTTAAACAGGGGAAAGGAGCCAAGTCCTTGAAAACAATTTTCACACATCTATTAGTCATTTGATGACGTGTTTTTTCATGCACTTACCACATTGCTTCTTTACATTTGTAGAAAATGACTACTACCAAGATACATAGCAAATTCTTGGTGCCAAAAATAAAATGTGAGTTTCCTTAAGATGTTTTTATCCGTAATTTTAATAACACTTTCAAAGATTCAAGAAAACTATGCATTCTTAAGAATGCACTCTAACTTTAACATATTTAATATAATATACAAATTACCTTACATATATACTTATGTTTTTTATATACACATATACTTTAGGGCCACTAAGTTGAAAGCTACCATAGAATATATATAACAGATATGAAATTAAAAGAATCATAGTAGACATAATAATGAATATTACAAAATTTTGTATAGAAAGGGACATTGCCATTTTACAGTAATATGGAAAAAATAAAATTATCAAAGACTATATCATAGAAAATCACTGTATATCGACATCATAACTAAAACTGTTATATCATACCAATGAAATAGACAAAATTTTTATTGCCCTAAGGAAACTTACAATTTAAGTAGACAAAGCTAAGACTGATGAAATAATTCCAGAAAATTAGAAGACAGAACAAGTCATAGATAGATAGGTCACATGCAGACACTGAATGTTTTAAGAATTCACAAAACTGACAGTTGTTTCTTATGATTTCAGCAACTATCTGAAGCTGATTTGCCAAAAGCAGTGTACAGCATACAGTGGTAAAATACTGACACATATTTGCCAAGCAGATACATGTTTAAATTTTGAATGTGAGCCTTAACTTTGAACAAGGCAGCTGAATTTTGCACACTTTGTGAAACAGGAATAATAAAAATACAAACCTTATATATGTTCTATGAACTTAGGTGAAATAGCTCATATGAATATACCTAGTGTAGAGCCTGCAAAGGTTAAACACTTACTAAAGTTATCATTCTTATCATTACTACTGTTTTTATCCATTGGATGGGTAAGCATCCTGTCTTTTGCCTTTTGTGTGGGAAAACACAGACCCAAACTGATTCCCAGAATCCTCCACTTGAATTAATATACTCCAGTTACACACCGTAACTTTCTTGATAAAGTATACTTTATTGACAACCTTCCATTTTCTGTCTCACTTCTCATTCCCTACTGTTGTTTCATTGATCACTTCCCAAATATTGTCTTTGAATCTTTGTTTTAAGGTCTTCTGAGTATACCAACAAAGACAGATTAGAAATAAAGCTTTAATCAATGTCATATACCATGGAAAAGTTGAACTTTATTCACTATGAAAGTATAAAACAATTTAGAATGTGAGTGTCTTTGGGAGGAGGTGAATTTGGGGGTTGAAATTTGAATAGAGTAAAAATATAAACCCTGGAGAGAAAAAGAACACCTAGGAATTCACTGCAATTGAGTAAAAGTATGGTGGTGAGGATCTGAACCAGAGTAAAGTAGTAAAAGTAAAGAAGTGCAAAATTAGAAAAGAAATAAAAACAGCTAATAGGAAATAAACAATAAGACTTAGTGGTAGGTTAATAGGGTTAAGGGTTTGGCAACAGTGGCCTTTCATACACTGAATCAATTGATTATTAATGTCTGTTTTGTTAAAAATCACATAAAAGAGCAGGTAATCATTTCTTGTAACGTTTCACAAGAGGTGTTTTGACTTCTTATTTATTTCTAAGAAAACAGAAACGAAATGTTCTACTGAGACAGAAAATGGAAGTAAGAAAGAAAAAAACATACAATTTTCTAAAATCACATAAAAGAACAGGAAATTAATGGGCGTAGAGCTTGTCAGTCTCATATAGTCACTCACAAGGAATCATTTTACCTTTATTCTGAGACATCATTTGAGTGTTTGGAGTCTTTCTGTACTCATTAACTACTTCCCTGCTCTTCCTTTCAAGGATTTTGTTATTTTGTTTCTAGGTTAGTATGCTCTTCTATTAGGTGCACTGAAAGACACAGATAAGCTGGTAGCTATAATTATATCACGATGAGTAAGAAAGAGAAAACAGATGCTACAATAAATGAAAATTGGCCCACATATCTGATTTTGGCAGAAGCAATACTCATCTTTAGGAAATAAAGAAGCACACATTTACTATATGACATGATTTCAGGGATACAATGAGTGCCCTTGAAATATCTCTCAAAACCAGAAGTAACAATTAAATTTTAAAGCTCGTCTGTTGCCATTATTTCTTTGGATTATTATTTTTCCACCTTACTGTTTTAAAATTGAATATGTGGTATAGGTTCTAAGAAGGTGAATTGGAGGCACAGTTAGCATGCCTCTCTCAGTTGGAAAGACAAAATAGTGTGTAGAGCTTCACACTGTGAACTTTGCAATATAATCTTGAGTGGTAATGTGCTCCTTTACCAGAAATGAGAGGCAAGTGGGAAGTGTGCTGCAGGAGCATGGCACCTCTGCTTTGCAGGAGAACTGGGAGGGTTGTAGCCTGAAAGCTAAAGTTGCTGTCTCTATGGGAAAGGTTTATGTCCTGGGGCAATTTTGATTTCTAAGCGCAGACTGTCTGGAAGTTAGCCAGCTGCTGACAGTGGAACACTGGGTATGAGACCTGCCTTGCCAAGTGCATAGGAGCTGGGAGGAGCTTATTGTTGCCTGCCATCCCCCAATCCCTGTGCAAACTCTTCTGTGTAGCAGAGACAGCTGTGCTTCTCCCTGGAGCATTACCTGAGTGGCCAGAAAACTGCCCTCTTATCCCCACTGGCACCACTGCTTGCCCCGTATGTGGAGAGTCACAGAGCAAACTTGCCTAACCCAGTCCCCACCCAACTTTGCCCCTCCACTCACCCTGGTAGCTTAACACAAAAGACAGAAACTTTTGGGGGCTCTATGTTGCCACCCATTGCCTGAGACACCAGGGTACCTCCCCTTTGTATTATAATATAAGGCAAGCACAAATCCCACTGCTACCAATGCAGCTGGTGCACTTTTGCCAGTGCCACCTTCTGGCTGGAGGCCAACCAACACAGTTTATTACAGCATCTCCATGTAGAATAACCCAGAACTCAGGAAGGAGAAAATGCGTGCATGACCTCAGCTGTCACCAATGCTTACAGCACCCTGGCTAACCAACAGATCCTGAATCTGACCACGTGACCAATTCATTCCTACTACAACCTGCATTTAAGAAAGCCAGCACACTAAGGCTATTTATAATTAAGGAATCTCACAGAGTCTACTTTGCCCCCCTGCCATCCCCATCAGAGCTGGTGCTAGTACTTGTGTCTGGGAGACTTGAGGACAAGTCACATCACTGGATCCCTTGCAGACATTTCTCAACACCAGCCTGGAGTGTGACAGCCCAGGCTGGACCCAAATGAGAAACAGCAATAACAGTATTCTGCCTCTCAGGGACTCCTACTTCTAGGGGAAGGGAGAGTATAACATATCAAGGGAGCACCCCTTGGGATAAAAAAAATCCAGGTGGAAGGCCTTGAGTCCCAGAAATTTCTGCCAGTGGAAAATGTCTTTCAGCAGAGGCACGGGTGCAGTGCTAGGCTCAGCAGGGAAAGTTTGCAGCTGTAAGACAAGGCAGGCAGCCCTGGTGCTTCTAAAAGATCTTGGAGAAGGGGACTTCTTTTCCTCCTCATCTATCAGGGAAGACACAGCTGGGGCTTTCCCCACAGGAGCTAGGTATGGATACACTTGCAGACAGCTATTCTGGAACACTTTAAGGTGACCACATCCCAACAGGAGAGGTGTTCTCCAAGTTCAAGCTTGCACAAGGGGTAGAATCATAATTCCTTTCTATGTGGAACATCAACATTTCTACAGATGAAAAGAACTGTCCATATGATCTGAATAGCCAGAACTCTGGGTCAGGAGTATGACTAGGAGCTAGATAACTTCCTCACTGGCCTGGCAGGGGAGCTGAGGTGGCTCCAACCTTTCACCCGATGAGACCTCAGTGCATTTCACTGAGAGCTTCTCCAGGGACCTGTGTCAAAGCTGGGACCTCTGCCCACCCATGAGTATGGCATTTATCTGCCTTCTTTAGCTACAACCAGTTTCTACTCAGGGACACCTTCCCTACTGGCCTGAAGCCTGAACTATTCAAACCAGTAAATAAAATATAGGGTTAAAAAGTGCCCATTTACAGAATGAGATAAACTTTGAGAGACCTCTACCACTCCAATCCCACAGGAGACAGTGAACTTGCTCACACACCAAGCACATTGCTACTACAACTATCTTCTGAGAAAGCCATCATACAATGACTCCATAACCAAGAAACATATAGAGTCTCCACCCCTAAAAGTACCAAGAGCAGAAATAGGCTACAATAAACTAAACATTAAAGTCACATCTTTAAGGGAGAAAAACAATTAAAAAAACACAGTGGAATCAAAAATAAATTTAAGAATAATTAGAAGAAATTGTCTACCCAAATGAGAAAGAACCAGAAAAATAATTCTGGCAATATGACAAAATAGGATTCTATAACATTTCCAAAAGATCACACCAGGTCTCCAGCAATGGATCCAAACCAAGGTGAAATCTTTGACCTACCAGAAAAAGAATTCAAAAGGGTGATTATTAAGCCACTCAAGGAGATACAAGAGAAGGGTGAAAAACAATATAAAAAAAGTTTAAAAATCAGGATATGAATAAAAAATTTTCTAAAAGGATAGATATTTAAACAAAAAACAATAAAAACTTTTTGAAATGAAGCACATTTAAGGAATTACAAAATTCAGTGGAAACTTTTAAGAATAGACCATGTGGAAGAGAGAAATTCAGAGCTTGAAGAGAAGGCTTTTGAACTAACCCAATGAGACAAAAATAAAGAAAATGAATCTAAAGAATGAACAAATCTCCAGGAAATATGGAATTAGGAAAGCAGCTAAACCTAAGAATAACTGGTGTTCCTTAGGGATGTGAGAAAGCAAAAATTTGGAAAACTTATTTGAGGGAATAATTGAGAAAAAAATTTCCTGGTCTTGTTAGAGATTTAGATATTCACATACAGGAAGTTCAAAGAATTCCTGGGAGATTCATTGCAAAAAGGACATCACCAAGACATACAGTCATCAGACTACCCAAAGTCAAGCTGAAGGAAAGAATTACAAGAGCAAGGAGATAAAAGCATTAGGTAACCTATAAAGGAAAAGTTATCAGACTAACAGCAGACTTCTCAGCAGAAACCTTACAAGCCAGAAGAAATTGGGGTCCTATCTTTTGTCTCCTTAAACAGAATAACTTTCAGCCAAGTTTTATGAATGAAGGAGAAATACAGTCTTTTTTAGACAAGGAAATGTTGAAGGAATTTGCTACTAGCAGACAATCCATGTAAGAACTGCTAAAAGGAGTTCTAAATCTTGAAACAAAATGTTAATATGCATCAGAATAGAATCGCTTGAAAGCATAAAATTCACAGGGCCTGTAAAAAAGCAAAATATCTAGGTAACAATCAACATAATGACCAGAACAGTACCTCACATATCAATATTAACATTGAATGTAAGTAGTTTAAATGCTCCACTTAAAAGTTACAGATTGGCAGAATGGATATAAAAAGCCACAAACCAAATATCTGCTGTTTTCAAGAGACTTACCTCATATATATAGACTCATATAAACTCAAGGTAAAGGGGTGAAAAATAAATTCCATGCAAATGGAAACCAAAAGCGAGCAGGAGTAGCTATTCTTATATCCAATAAAACTGACTTTAAAGCAATTAACATTATAAAACAAAGACAAAAATGGTCATCATATAATTATAAAAGGATCAATACAATAAGAAGACATCACCATCCTAAATATATATGCACCTAAGTCAGGAGCTTACAGATTAATAAAAGAATTAGAACTAGACCTAACAAACGAGATGGCAACAAAATAATAGTGCAGGACTTCAACACTCCACTGATAGCACTAGATAGATCAGTGGGGCAGAAAGACAACAAAGAAATAGTATACTTAAACTATACCCTAAAACAAATGAAGTTAACAGATATTTACAGAACTTTCTATGCAACAACTGCAGAATATACATTCTATTCAACAGCACATGAAACATTATTCAAGATAAATCACGATATGCTACAAATGAAGTCTCAATAAATTTTAAAAACTTGATATTTTATCAAGTATCTTTATAGACCACAGTGGAATAAAACTAGAAATCAACTCAAAAAGGAACTCTAGAAGCTATACATATATATGGAAATTGGACAATCTGCTTCTGAGTGATTTTTGGGTTAACAATGAAAATTTAAAAATTATTTGAAATGAATGATAATAGTGAGAAACATTATCATAATTTCTAAGATAAAGCAAAAGCAATTTTAAGAGGAAAGTTTGTAGCACTAAATGACTGTATCAAAAACACTGAAAAATCACAAATTATCAACCCAATGTCACACTGCAAGGAACTAGACAAACAAGAACAAATCCAACCCAAAGCTAGCAGAAGAAAAGAAATAAAAAATCACAAACATTCCTATACACCAATAATAAACAAGCAGAGAGTCAAATCATGAGTGAACTCCCATTCACAATTGCCATAAAGAGAATACAACACCTAGGAATACAACTTACAAGGAATGTGAAGGATCTTTTCAAGGAGAACTACAAACCACTGCTCAAAGAAATAAGAGAGAAAAAAAGATGGAAAAACATTCCATGTTTATGGATAGGAAGAATCAATATCGTGAAAATGGCCATACTGCCAAAAGTAATTTATAAATTCAATGCTATTCCCATCAAGCTACCATTGACTTTCCTCAAAGAATTAGAAAAAAACTACTTTAAATTTCACATGGAACCAAAAAAGAGCCTGTATAGCCAAGACAATCATAAGCAAAAAGAACAAAGCTGGAGGCATCACCCTACCTGACTTTAAACTATATTACAAGTCTACAGTAACCAAAACAGTATGGTAATGATACCATAACAGATATATAGGTCAATGGAACAGAACAGAGGCCTCAGAAATAACACCACACATCTACAACCATCTGATCTTTAACAAACCTGACAAAAAGTAATGGGGAAAGGATTCCACATTTAATAAATGGTGTTGGGAAAACTGGCTAGCCATATGCAGAAAACTGAAACTGGACCCCTTCCTTACATCTTATACAAAAATTAACTCAAGATGGATCAAAGATTTAAATGTAAAACCTAAAACCATAAAAACCCTAGAAGAAAGCTTAGGCAATACCATTCAGGACATAGGTATTGGCAAAGACTTCATGATTAAAACACCAAAAGCAATGGCAACAAAAGCCAAAATTCACAAATGGGATCTAATTAAACTAAAGAGCTTCTGCACAGCAAAAGAAACTATCATCAGAGTGAATAAACAACCTAGAGAATGGGAGAAACTTTTTGCAATCTATCCATCTGACAAAGGTCTAACTTCCAGAATCTACCAGAAACTTAAACAAATTTCCAAAAAAAAAGCCCTATCAAAAAGTGGGCAAAGGATATAAACAGACACTTCTCAAAAGAAGACATTTATGCAGCCACCAAACATATGAAAAAAAGCTCATCATCACTGGTCATTAGAGAAATGCAAATCAAAGCCTTAATGAGATATCATCTCATGCCAGTTAGAATGGTGGTCATTAAAAAGTCTGGAAACAACAGATGCTGATGAGGATGTGGAGAAATAGGAACAATTTTACAGTGTTGGAGTGGGAGTGTAAATTTAGTTATACCACTGTGGAAGACAGTGTGGTGATGCCTCAAGGATATAGAATCAGAAATATCATTTGTCCCAGCAATCTCATTACTGGGTATATACCCAAAAGATTATAAATCATTCTACTGTAAAGCCACATGCACATGTATGTTTACTGCCCCACTATTTACAATAGCAAAGACTTGGAACCAACCCAAATGCCCATCAATAATAGACTGGATAAAGAAAATGTGGCACATAGATACCATCGAATACTATGCAGTCATAAAAAAGAATGAGTTCATGTCCTTTGCAGGGACACAGATGAAGCTGAAAACCATCATTCTCAGCAAACAAACACAGGAACAGAAAACCAGACAACACATGTTCTCACTCATAAGTTGAACAATGAGAGAACACATGGACACAGGGAGGGGAACATTACATACTGGGGCCTGTCAGGGAATGGGGGGCAAATGGAGGGACAGCATTAGGACAAATACCTAATGCATGGGGTATTCGTCCTAGATGATGGATGGATAGGTGCAGCAAACCACCATGGCACATGTATACCTATGTATCAAAGCTGCACATTCAACACATGTATCCCAGAACTTAAAGTAAAATTAAAAAAATAAAAAGGAAAAATAAGAAATAACAAAGATCAAAGCAGATCTAAATAAAATTGAAACAAAAATATAAAAGATCAAGGAAATAAAAAGTAGATTCTGAAAGGATAAACAAAATTGATGGACCATTAGCTCAATTAACCAAGAAGAGACAAGATTCAATTAGGCTCAATTTGAAATGTAAATAGAGACATTACAATGAACACAACAGAAATTTCAAAGATCATTTAAGACTACAGTGAACACATCTATGCACACAAAATAAAAAAAACTAAAGGAAATGGACAAATTCCTGGAAACATATAACCCTCCAAAATCGAACCAGGAAGAAATAGAAATTCTGAAAAGACCAATAACAAGCAGTGAGACTGAATCAATAATTAAAAAATAACAACAAGCAAAACAATAAAAACAAACGAACAAAAACAACAATAACAACAAAGTCCAGGGCCAGGTAGATTCACAGCTGAATTCAACAAAATATTCAAAGAAGAATTGGTACCACTCTGGCTAAAACTATTTCAAAAGACTGAAAAAGATGAAATTGTCCCAAATTCATTCTATGAAACCAATATCACCCTCATACCAAAACCAGGAAAGTACACAGCAACAACCACCACCACAACAACAAAAACTATAGACAAATATCCCTGATAAATATAGATGCAAAAGCCCTCAACAAATACTAGAAAATTGAATCAAACTGTACTTCCAAATACAGTAACATCATAATCAAGTGGGTTTCATTCCAGGGATACATGAATGGGCTAATATATGCAAGTCAATAAATGTGATAAATGACACTAACAGAATTAAAAACAAAAAACATATCATCATCTCAATAGATGGAGAAAAAGCATTTGACAAAAACCACCATCACTTCATGAAAAATACTCTCAACAAACTAGGCATAGAAAGGACATACCTCAATGTAATAAAAGCCATCTTTGAAAACCCCACAGCCAGTATCATACTGAATGGAGAATAGTTGATAGATTTTCCACTGAGAAGTGGAACAAGACAAGGGTGCCCATTTTCACCATTTCTATTCAACATACTACTGGAAGTCCTAGCCAAAGCAATCAGCCAAATAGAGGAAATAAAGGGAAACCAAATTGGAAAAGAGGAATCCAAATTATTGCTCTTTGCTGATGATATGATAGTATACCTAGAAAAATCTAAAGACTCCTTTGAAAGACTCCTAGATTTGATAAATGAATTCAGTGAAGTCTTAGGTTACAAAACCAGTGTATGCAAATCAGTAGCATTGTTATGTACGAACAATGGCTAAACTGAGAATCAAATCAAGAACTCAACTCTTTTTACAATAGCTGCAAATAAAGAATACCTAGAAATATACTGCACCAAGGAAGTGAAAGATCTCAACAAGGAGAACTACTAAACACTGCTGAAAGAAATCATAGATAACACAAACAAATAAAAATACGTTCCATGCTCATGAATTGAAAGAATCAATGTCATGAAAATAATCATACTGCCCAAAGCATCCCACTGATTCATTGCAATTTCTATCAAAATACCAAAATCATTTTTCAAAGAATTAGAAAAAAATTCTAAAATTCATATGGAACCAAGAAAAAAAGAGCTTGAATAACCAAAGCAATCTTAAGCAAAAGCAACAAATCTGGAGGCATCACCTTCAAATTATATTAAAAGGCTAAAGCTACCAAAACAGCATGGTACTTGTATAAAAGTAGATACACAGACCAATGGAAAGAACAGAAAACCCAGAAATAAAATTTTGGGAAAGGATACACTATTTAATAAATGGTGCTGGGAAAACTGGATAGCCATATGTTGAAGAATGACACTGGCTTTCTATCTCTCACTTTATACAAAAATCAACTCAAGATGGATTAAACACTTAAAGACCTGAAATCACAAAAATTCTAGAAGAAAATGTAGGAAAAACCTTTCTGGACTTTGGCCTAGCTCAAGAATTTATGACTAAGACCCCAAAAACAAATGCAACAAAAACAAAAATAAATAAATGAGGCTTAATTAAACTCAAAAGCTTCTGCACAACAAAAGAAATAATCATCATAGTAAACAGACAACCCACAGAATGGGAGAAAATATTTGTAAACTATGCATCCGACAAAGGACTAATATTCAGAACCTACAAGGAACTCAAACAAATCAGCAATAAAAAGAAAAAAATAAATAATCCCATCAAAAACTAAGCAAATAACATAAATATATATTTCTCAAAAGAAGATGTACAAATGGCCAATTTGTATGAAAAAAATGCTTAACATCAGTAATCATCAGGAAAATGCAAATTAGAACAACAATGAGATACCACGTTATTCCACCCAGAATGGCCATTATTAAAATTCAAAAGACAATAGATATTAAAATGGATGTGGTAAAAATGGAATGTTTATTTACGGCTTATAGGAAAGTAAATTAGTACTGCCTCTGTGGAAAACACTATGGAAATTTCTTAAAGAACTAAAAGTATATCTACCATTTGATCCAGCAATCACACTACTAGGTGTCTACCTAAAGGAAAATAAGTAGTTACATATGTCTTTTTAGACACCTGCACACATGTTTATCACAGCATAATTCACGATTGCAAAGATATGGATCCAGCTTAAGTGCCCATCAACCAATGAGTGGTTAAAGAAAATGCGGTATATATACACCAAGAAATACTACTCCACTATAAAACAGAATAAAACAATGTCTTTTATAGCAACTTGGATGGAGCTAGACACCGCTATTCTAAGTAAAGTATCTCAGGAATGGAAAACCAAACACTGTATGTTCTCACTTATAAGTGGGAGCTAAGCTATGGGTACGCAAAGGCATACAGAATGGTATAATGGACTTTGGAGACTCAGTAGGAGGAGGATCATGGGTGGGATCAGAGATTTAAAAAAAAAACCATACAATTTACACCACTTGAGTGACAGGTACACTAAAATCTCAGATTTCACCACTATACAATTCATCCATGTAACCAAAAATCACTTGTATCACAAAAGCCATCAAAATAAAAAGTTACTTTTTTAATTAAAAAAATAAAGCTGACTACTTAGTACATGTACATGTTCTCAACTGCTGGATTTTGGAAGGAGCAGGGGAAAACAGGTGCAAAAAGGATGCAATGAATTCCATTCTAGACAAACTTAGAAAGATAATCTGAAGCCTAACTGCCAGTTTCCATAAAGTTAAACAGCTCTAATAGAGTAGGAAACAGAGCAAAATGTGGCAGAAGAGCCCACATCTGTGAGAGAGGTATAAAGTTTAACAGACATCTCCATCAGAGCAGGTACTGGTATCCACTGCTGGGAGACCTGAAGACAAGTCACATCACTGGACTCTTTGCAGACATTCAGAAACACCAGCTGGAACCCTGGTAGCCCCACTAGGTGTCTAGACCCAGAAAAGAAATAACAATCACTGCAGTCTGGCTCTTGGGAACCCCTATTCCTAGAGTAAGGGGAGAGCACTATATCAAGGTATCACCCCAGGGGACAAAATAATCTGAACAGCAGGTTTTGAACCCCAGATCGTTCTGCTGGTGGGAAGTCTCCACACCAGACACGATTGCAGTGCTAGGTGCAGTAGTGAAAGTCTGCATCTGTACCCCAATGGGCAGGCAGCCTCTGTGATTGTGAAGGGCCTTGGAGAAGTGGTCCTTGTTCCCTCCCTGCTGTCCCCATTCCCCAGCACTGCGCTACAGACACAGCTGGGGTTTTCGCACAGGAATGCAATGTGTTTGCACTTATGGACAATCTTCCTGGAATAATACTGGTTGAGCGCAACCCCACAGGAGGAGCACCCCCTAGATTGAGGTCTGCACAAAAGTCAGAGTCACAATTCATCCCTATTTGGAACATCAACAATCCTACAGATGAAAAGAGGTGCCTGTCAGATCTGAATAGCCAAGTAACTGGGACAGGAATTAGGCTGTGAGGTGAATTGCTTTCCACCTGGCCTCACAGGGGAGCTGAAGTAGCTCTAACTCTTCACCCTGATAAAACCTCCACAAAT
Organism: Gorilla gorilla gorilla; assembly: GCF_029281585.2. Taxonomy (NCBI): domain Eukaryota; kingdom Metazoa; phylum Chordata; class Mammalia; order Primates; family Hominidae; genus Gorilla; species Gorilla gorilla. The sequence continues at coordinate 38,368,648 of NC_073227.2, read as the reverse complement.
CTATTTGAAAGCTCCCCAGCCACCCTCATCAGGGCTTGGACCTTGGCCCACTGTTGTGTGTTATATCCACCTACATATCCTAGCTACAACCAGTGCCTACAGGGGTTACCTCCCCTGGGTGCAAACTTTCACTACTGCACCCAGCACTGCAATTGTGTCTGGTGTGGGAGACTTCCCACCAGCAGACCTGAACCCTGAATCATCAAGTCAGTAAATAAAATACTGGGTAAAAACTAAATAAATAAATAAATAAAACATACACCACAAGATAATTAGATAAACTTCAAGAGATCCCTGCTATTCCAATCCCACAAGAGACAGTGAGCTTGCCCACACATCAAAAGCGTAATGACTACAATCAGCATCTGGGAAAGCCAGTACACAAAGACTCTCTATAACTAAGAAAGTCATACAGAATCTTCACTCCTAAAAGCACATAGAATCAAATTAGGCTAAATTAAATATTAAATTCCAATCCTTAAGAAAGAAAAAGAGAAATTAAAAAAAAACACTGTCCAATCAAAAATAAACTCAAGAACAATTTGAAGAAATCATCTACCAAAATAAGAAAGAACCATTAAAATAATTCTGGTAATATGACAAAACAGGGTTCCATAATACCCCCCTAAGGATCACACTACCTCCCCAGCAATGAATTCAAACCAAGAAGAAACCTCTGAATTACCAGATAAAGAATTCAGAAGGTTGATTATTAAGCTATTCAAGGAGATACTAGAGAAAGGTGAAAACAACTTAAAGACTTTAAAAAAAAAACCCAGGATATTGATTAAAATTTTTCCATAGAAATCGATATCACAAAGGAAAACCAATCAGGGATTCTGCAAATGAAAGACACACTTAGGGAAATACAAAATGCAGTGAAAAGTTTCAACAATAGACAAGAACTAGTAGAGGAAAGAATATCAGAGCTGGAAGATAATGCTTTCTAATTAACCCAATAAGACAAAGAAAGACAAAGAATAAAGATTTTTTTTTTTAATGAACAAACTCTTCAAGAAATACGGAATTATGTAAAACAGCCAAGCCTAAGAATAAGATGTTCTTGAGGAGGAATAAATATCTAAACGTTTGGAAAACTATATAAGGGAATAATTGAAGAAAATTTCCCTGGTCTTGTTAGAGAGCTAGATATCTGATCTAGTTTGGCTCTGTGTCCCCACCCAAATCTCATGTGGAATTTTAATCATCAATGTTGGAGAAGGGGCCTGGTGGGAGGTGATTGGATCGGGGGGTGGACTTCCCCCTTGCTATTCTCAGGATAGTAAGTGAGTTCTCACAGGATCTGATTGTTTCAAAGTGCCTAGCACTTCCCCCTTTGCTCTTTCTCTCCTGCTTCACCATGTGAAGATGTGCTTTCTTCCCTTTTGTCTTGTACCATGATTCTAAGTTTTCTGAGGCCTCTTTAGCTATACTTCCTATACAGCCTGTGGAACTGTGACTTAATTCAACCTATTTTCCTCATAAATTACCCAGTCTCAGGTAGTTTCTTACAGCAATTTGAGAATGGGCTAATACAGACAATTGGTACTGGGAAGTGAGTCATTGCTATAAAAATACCTGAAAATGTGGAAGCAGCTTTGAAACTGGGTAACAGACAGAGTCTGGAACATTTTGGAGGGATCAGAAGAAGACAGAAAGATGTGGGAATGTTTGAAAATTCCTGGAAACTTGTTAAATAGTTGTGACCAAAATGCTGATAGTGATATGAACAATGAAGTCTGGGCTAAGGTGGTCTCAGACAGAGATGAAGAAGTTATTGGGAACTGGAGTAAATGTCACTCTTGCTATGCATTAGCAAAGAGACTGGCAGCATTCTGCCCCTGCCCTAGGGATCTGTGAAACTTTGAACTTGAAAGAGATGATTTAGGGTATCTGGTGAAACAAATTTCTAAGCAGCAAAACATTCAATATGTAGCCTGGTGGCTTCTAACAGCATATGCTTATATGCATGAACAAAAAGATGATCTGAAATTGAAACTTAAATTTAAAAGTGAAGCAGAGCATAAAAGTTTGGAAAATTTTCAGCCTGGCCATCCAGTAGAAAAGAAAAACCCATTTTCAGTGGAAGAATTCAAGCCAGCTGCAGAAATTTACCAAAGTAGAAGAGCCTAATGTTAATAGCTAAGACAAAGGTATTTTAGAGACCTTCACAGCAGTCTCCTCCAACACAGACCCAGAGGCCTAGGATGGAAGAATTGTTTTGTGGGCCAGACCAAGGGCTCCACTGCCCTGTGCAACCTCAGAAAACCGCTGCTTGCATTCCAGTCACTCCAGCTCCAGCCATGGCTAAGGGGGTGTCAGATATGTCTCAGGCTGCCACTCCAGAGGGTGCAAGCCACAAACCTTGACAGCTTCCACATGCAGTTAAGCCTGTGGGTGCCCAGAGGGAAAGAGTGGAGGCTTGGGAGCCTCCATCTAGATTTCAGAAGATGTATGGAAATGCCTGGATATTCAGGCAGAAGTCTGCTGCAGGGGCAGAGCCCTCATGGAGAACCTGTACTAGGACAGTGTGGAAGGGTAATATGGGATTGGAGTCCCACACAGAGTCCCCACTGGGGCACTGCCTCCTGATGCTGTGAGCAGAGGGCCACCATCCTCCAGACCCCAGAATCCTAGATCCACCGATACCTTACACCATGCACCTCGAAAAGCCACAGGCAATCAACGCCAGCCCACATAGCAGCTGCAGGGGATGTACCACGGAGAGCCACAGAGGCAAAGATGCCCAAGGCCTTCAGAGCCCTCTCCTTTCATCAGTGTGGCCTGAATGTGAGACATGGAGTCAAAGGAGATTATTTTGAAGCTTTAAAATTTAATGACTGCCCTGCTGGATTTCAGACTTGCATGGGTCTTGCAGCCCCTTTGTTTTGTCCAATTTCTACCATTTGCAATGGGATCATTTACTCAATGCCTGTGCTCCCATTGTATCTTAGAAGTAACTGACTTGTTTATTATTTTACAGGCTCATAGGTGGAAGATACTTGCCCTGTCTCAGATGAGACTTTGGACTTGAATTGTTTTGAATTAATGAAAGAATCAGTTAAGACTTTGGGGGACTGTTAGGAAGGCATAATTGTGTTTTGAAGTGTGAGAAGAACATGAGATTTTGGAAGAAGCAAGGGCAGAATGGTGTGGCTTGCCTCTGTGTCCTCACCCAAATATCATCATGAATTGTAATCCCCAATGTTGGACAACGGGCCTGCTGGGAGGTGATTGTATCATGGGGGCAGACTTACCCTTTGGATTCCTTGTAATTGTGAGTTATCCTGAGATCTGGTTGTTTAAAACTGTGTAGCACTTCCTTCTTTGCTCTTTTCCTTCTGATTCCCCATGTGAAGATGTGTCTGCTTCCCCTTCCCCTTTTGCCATCATTGTAAGTTTCCTGAGGCCTCACCAACCATGCTTATTGTACAGCCTGTGGAACTGTGAGTCAATGAAACCTCTTTTCTTTATAAACTACTCAGTCTCAGGAAGTTTTTTATAGCAATGTGAGAGTGGATTAATACAATATCCAAATACAAGAAGCTCAAAGAACTCCTGGGAAATACATTGCAAAAGATCATCACAAAGGCATATATTAATCAGGTTATCTAATGTCAAGGTGAAGGAATGAATCTTACGAGCTGTGACACAAAAGCATCAGGTAACTTATAAAAGAAAACTCATCAGATTAACAGCAGATTTCTCAGCAGAAACCCTAAAATCCAGAAAGAACTGAGGTTCCATCTTTAGCCTCCTTAAACAAAATAATTGTCAGTCAAGAGTTTTGTATGTACCAAGACTACATTTCATAAATAAAAAGAGATAGTCTTTTTTAGATAAATAAGTGCTGAGAGAGTTTGCCACTACCACACTAGCACTGCAAGAAATGCTAAAAGGGGTTTTCAATCTTGAAACAAGTTCTCAAAATACGAAAAAAAGAACTTCCTTAAAGCATAAAACTTACAGTGCCTAAAAACAATAACATGATGAAAATATTTTTAAAAAAGGTATTCAGGCAAAAACTAACATGATGAATAGAACAGTACCTCAAATCTCAATACTCCTATTAAATGTAAATGGACTATGTGCTCCACTTAAAAGATACAGAAGGGCAGAACAGATTTAAAAACCACTAACTAAGTAATGGCTGTCTTCAAGGGACTCACCTAACACATACGGACTAACATAAACTTAAGGTAAAGGGGTAGAAAAAGATATTTTTCATAAATGGAAACCAAAACCAGGCAGGAGTAGCTATTCTTATATCAGAGAAAACAGACTTTAAAGCAACAACAGTAAAAATAGATGAAGGACTTTATATAATGATAAAGGAATTAGTTAACCTGGAAGATATTACAATCATAAATATACATGTACTTAACATTGAAGTTTCCAAATTTATAAAAAAACAATTACTTATAGACCTAAGAAATTATATAGACAGTAACACATTAATAGTAGGAACTTCAGTACTTCGCTGACAGCACTAGGCAGATCAAGACATATAGTCAAAGAAGAAAATGTGAACTTAAACTAGACCCTAGAATGAATGGACTTAACACATATTTACAGGATATTGTACCCAACAACTGCAGAATATATATTCTTTTCATCAGCACATGGAACATTCTCCAAGATAGACCATATAATAGGCCACAAAACAAATCGTGATAAATTTTTAAAAATCAAAATTATATCAAATATTCTTTCAGACCACAGTAGAATAAAACTGTAAATAAACTCCAAAAGGAGCCTTCAAAACTATACAAATGCATGGATATTAAATAATCTGCTCTTGAATGATCTTTGGGTTAAAAATAGTAACAAGATGGAAATTTTAAAAATTCTTTTAAATGAATGATAACAGTGACACAAATTATCAAAACCTCTTTTTCAAAACCTCTGGGATATAGCAAAAGTGGTGCTAAGAGGAAAGTTCATTGCATTAAATGCCTACATTGAAAAGTCTGACAGAGCACAGACAACCTAATATCACACCTCAAGGAACTAGAGAAACAAGAACAAACTAAACTCAAACTCAGCAGAAGAAAAGAAATAACAAAGATCAGAGCAGAACTAAATAATACTGAGTCAAGAAAATACAAAAAATAAAACAGAACACTGGTTCTTTGAAAAGATTAACAAAATTGATAGACTGTTAGCAAGATTAATCAAGAATAAAAAAAGAGAAGATCCAAATAATCTCAATTAGATACAAAATGGGAGATACTATGACTAATACCACAGAAATACAAAGGATCATTCAAGGCTACTGTGAATGCCTTTATACACACAACTAGATAATCTACAAAACATGGATAAATTCCTGGAAATATACATTTCTCCAAGATTAAATGAGGAAGAAATAGAAACTCTGATCAAAACAATAACAAGCAGTGAAAATGGTTCAGTATTAAAAATATTGCCAGCAAAAATGTCCAGGACCAGATAGATTCACCGCTGATTTCTATCATACATTCAAGGAAGAATTGGTACCAATATTACTGAAACTATTCTAAAAGATATGAAAAGAGGGAGTCCTCCCTAAACCATTTTGTGATGCCAGTATCACCCTAATACAAAAATCAGGAAGAAATATAACTACAGTACAGAACAATATTCCTGATGATCATAGATGCAGAAATATTCAACAAAGTACTAGCTAACCAAATGCTGTTGGCAGCATATTAAAAAGATAATACATCATAATCAAATGAGTTTCTTATCAGTATACAGGGATAGTTTAATGTACACAAGTCAATAAATATGATGCATCACATAAAAAGGATAAAAGTCTGGGCGCGGTGGCCCACGCCTGTAATCCCAGCACTTTGGGAGGCCGAGGTGGGCGGATCATGAGGTCAGGAGATTGAGACCATCCTGGCTAACACGGTGAAACCCTGTCTCTACTAAAAATACAAAAAAATTAGCCGGGCGTGGTGGCGGACGCCTGTAGTCTCAGCTACTGGAAAGGCTGAGGCAGGAGAATGGCGTGAACGGGAGGCAGAGCTTGCAGTGAGCAGAGACAGCACCACTGCAGTCCAGCCTGGGCAAAAGAGCGAGACTCCGTCTCAAAAAAAAAAAAAAAAAAAAAAAAGGATAAAAAAGAAAAATTATATAATCATCTCAATAGATGCAGAAAAAGCATTTGACAAAATCCAGCATTTCTGTATGAAAAAAACTCTCAACAAAATTGTCATAGAAGAGACATACTTCAGTGTAACATAAGCCATCTATGAAAAACCCATAGCCAGCATCATACTGAATGGAAAAAAGTTGAAAACATTTCCGCTGAGAACTGGAACAAAGCAAGGACGCCCACTTTCACCACTTCTATTCAACATAGTATTGCAAGTCCTAGCCAGACCAATCAGACAAGAGAAAGAACTAAAGGACATCTAAATCAGAAAAAAGGAAGTTAAACTGTCGCTCTTTGTCCATGGAATAATTGTATACCTAGAACACTGTACAGGCTCATTCAAAAAGCTCTTAGATCTTATAAATTAATTCAGTAAATCTCAGGTTACAAAATCAATATACGAAAATCAGTAGCACTGTTATACACCAATAACCACCAAACTGAGAATCAAATCAAGAACTCAATCCCTTTCACAACAGTTACAAAAAAATAAAATAAATAAAACACTTAGGTATATACTTAACCAAGGAGGTGAAAGATCTCTACAAGAAAAACTACAAAATACTGCTGAAAGAAATTATAGATAACACAAACATGTAGAAAAACATCCCATGCTCATGGATGGGTAGAAACAATATTGTGAAAATGATCATACTGCTAAAAGCTGTCTACAGAGTCAATGCAATTCCCATCAAAACACCATCATCATCCTTCACAGAAATAGAAATAACAATAATACAATACATGTGGAACCAAAAAAAGAGCCTGCAGAACCAAAGTAAGACTAAGCAAAAAAAAAAAAAAAAAAATCTGGAGGCATCACATTACTTGACTTCAAATTATACTACAAAGCCATAGTTGCCAAAACAGCATGTTACTGGTATAAAAATAGGCACTTAGACCAATGGAACAGAATAGGGAACCCAGGAAAAGCCAACTTTTTTAGGCAACTGATCTCAACAAAGTATACAAAAACATAAAGTGGGAAAGGATCCTATTTAATAAATGGTGCTGGAAAAACTGACAAACCACATGTTGAAGAATGAAATTGAATTCTCATCTCTCACTTTATACAAAAATCAGCCTAAGGCCGGGCGCAGTGGCTCATGCCTATAATCCCAGCACTTTGGGAGGCCAAGGCAGGTGGATCATGAAGGAGGGTGGATCATGAGGTCAGGAGACCAAGACCATCTTGGCTAACATGGTGAAAACCTGTCTCTACTAAAAATACCAAAAATTAGCCAGGTGTGGTGGCACATGCCTGTAGTCCCAACTACTTGGGAGACTGAGGCAGGGCAATCACTTGAACCTGGGAGCTGGAGGTTGCAGTGAGCCGAGATTGTGTCACTGCACTCCAGCCTGGGCAACAGAGTGAGACTCCATCTCAAAAAATAAAATAAATAAATAAATAAATAAATAAATAAATCAGCTTCAGCTAGATCAAAGACTTAAATCTAAGATCTGAAATCATAAAAATTCTAGAACATAACAATGGAAATACTCTTCTAGTCATTGACTTAGGCAAAGAATTCATGACTAAGAACCCATAATCAAATGCAACAAAAACAAAAATAAATGAATGGAACCTAAGTAAACTAACTAAAAAGCATTTGCAGAGCAAAATAAATCATCAGCAGAGTAAACAAACAACACTCAGAGTGGGAGAAAATATTCACAGACTATGCATCTGACAAAGTGGTAATATCCAGAATCAACAAGGAACTAAAAAAAAATTAGCAATAAAAACACAAACAATGCCCCAACCCATCAAAAACTGTGCTAAGGACATGACTAGACAATTCTCAAAAGAAGACGTGCAAACTGCCAGCCAATATATGGAAAAGATGCTCAACATCACTAATTATCAGGGAAATACAAACTAAAACCACAGTGAGATACCACCTTACTCCTGAAAGAATGGCCATAATTTAATAATAAAAAAAAAAGATATTGGTGAGGATGTGGTGAAAAGGGAATACTTTTACACTGCAGGTGAGAATGTAAACTAGTACAACCACCATGGAAAACGTGGTGGTTTCCTTAAAGGACTAAAAGAAATAGCATTCAATCCAGCAGTCCCACTACTGGGTATCTCCCCAAAGGAAAATAAGTTATTATATGAAAAAAACAGATACACACACATGTTTATAGCAGCACAATTTGAAATTGCAAAAATACAGAAGCAACCTAGATGCCCATCAACCAATGAGGAGATAAAGAAAAATTGATATATCTATACCATGGAATACTACTCAGCCATAAAGCCAAAAAAAAAAAAAAAAAGTCTTTTGTAGCAAATTGGATGGAGCTGGAGGCCATTATTTTAAGTGAAGTAATGCAGGAATTGAACACCAAATATCATACATTCTTATTTACAAGTGGATGTTAAGCTGTGAGGATGCAAAGGCATAAGAATGCTATAATGGGCTTTGTGGACTTGGAAGCAAGGGTAGGAGGGGGTGAGGGATAAACTACATACTGGGTACAGTGTACACTGTTCGGGTGATCAGTACACCAGAATCTCAGAAATCACCACTAAAGCACTTATTCATGTAACCAAAAACTGCCTGTATCCCCAAAACTTATTGAAATAAGAATGAATGCATGAATAAATAAATAAAACCTGGCAGAGCTTTTTGAGGCAATAAAAAAGACAGTAGATGACAAAGATGAGAAAGTAATACCTGAAAACTTCTGTGTTACAGGGCTAATAGTCTTTCCTTTTCTATATGAAGCTATGAGCTTTCTATGTTCTGTTCATTCTCCAAAAAACAGGGAAATACTCCTTGTTTCTTTTCTTCTAGACCACTGTTTATCTTTCATTTGCAAGCAAATAGAATTTATCCCACTTAAACTGGAAAAAAATAGTGCTACCTTATTTAAGTTGCTAATAAGAAAAAAAGAAAAGATGAAAGATGAAAAAACAAGGAAAAAATAAGAGGAGAGGGCAATTAAAAGGAAAGAAAGAACAATGCTGGGGAGAAAAGGCAAAAAAGAAGAATATTTAACAGTATCATATCAGCTAGATTATAAATAAAGAATACAGTAAAGATATTTGAACTTCTTGTTATGCTACTGAACTGTAGATTAGGGAACTGAAGACCTGAGATATTAACTGTTGTACTTGGTATCCATGAGTTCCTTTATTAGTGTTTATTTAGTGCTTATTGCAAATTAGAATTTGGACTAGATGCCAGAACACAGCAGTAAATAAAACAAAGATAGGCTCAGGATCTTGTTAGCAGAAGTAAAATTCCAGTGTGGATCTCCCAATTGCCAATTCTTTACCCACCTCATTACACTTAAACCCTCAAGAATATGACCCCACTGATGCCATGTCCTTGTACCTATTTCTAGAAAAAATTGCTGTATTTAACATGTCTTTGTGCCAAGGACTTTTGGTACTAAAAGCAGTTGCTTAAAACGTCAAATTAATAATTGGAAATGCATACATTTTGCTCATAACACGTAATACACTGCTCTGATATACTCACCCAAAGAGAACAGAGATGACTTACGGTTGGTGAATAAGAGCAGCAGAGGGATCATTCCTAGGAAATCACATTTTTCCTTGTTTTTGTTTTTTATTTCATTTGGTTTGTATGTTGTAATTTTTCTGACAAAATGTATCTTTAGAAGTATTTACAACATAGAAAATATGCTCAGGACAGAATAAAGGCTAGACAAGAGTGTACTTTAAAATCCTTGGAAATAGTAAATGTGCAAATCAAATAAAAGAGTTACAGAAAATTATACATTTTATTTATCGTCATTGGCATACATAAAGGAAAGTGAATTGCTTGGAGTTCATCTAAACATGGCATGTAATTCAAAAGTGTTCCATGTGATATTCTGTAAGCTAGAATCTTTGTCACTAGAAACCTTTAGTAAACTGCTATCCTCATTTGAAGTCATATTATCAAAATATTATTTCATACAGTATATTTATTTAGTATGTTTATGGGTGAAAATAATCATTATTCTTAAAATAAAGGTAATGATCATCTGAGAAGATTTTTTCCCCAAATTTCAAGAGTCAATTTAGTAGGAAAATATTAACTGATTTGTCATGTATTACAGACATCTATATCCTTCTCTTGGTTTCACCATTCTTTTCTTCTTCATCAATATTTCTGCCTGTTTTTGTTTTCTTTCCCTGAGTGAATGCCTATCTATTCATTAAGGTGCAATTCAAACGTCATCATCACTTCCAATTCTGCCTTCCATTGTCTCTCTTCCTTTCCTGCCGTCCCAGATCCTTCACATTTACTTATTTCATAGTTCTTAGCAGGAAATGTGTTTTAGAAAGTTCAGTCTTATAAATGTGTGGAGTGTCTCTTGGATTAGAGTGGTGAGTTGGGGAGTCAGGAACAGCAGTTAAGAATTTGATGGCATAAGCCAGGTGAGAAATCATGAAGTCCTGATATAAAGTAACATGGTGGAGACAAACAGGAAGAACAATATGACAGATATTTAGGAAATATAAAATAGAACTGAGTAAAACAAACAGACTAAATAAATAAAAGCAAAGACAGACCAAATAAACTAACAGAAATATTTGTGCTTCATCAGACTTTAAAGTATAATAATTTGAGTAAATATATAATTTACTATCCAACTTGTGAAATTTTTAGAGCAAGAGGGGATACTATTGATAATTAAATCAGAAGAGGAAGATGCTAACTAGAGAAGAAATCCAAGCATTTAGATACTACTTAAAGATTATCTACTTTGACCACAATGTAGATAAAGCTCTGATCTTCCCTGCCAAATTCACTCTAATTCAGTAACCAAACCCACTCCGTAACTGACTTATTTAGCCACAAAGATTCAACACCATAGTTTTACCCATACCTTCCAAATGTATGTCTTCAATCTCAACCTCTCCAATAACCTCAAGACATAGTATGTTTTATCATCTACTCGGTATTACTTATCTACTCATCATTAACTCTCAATTATCTATAAAGTAGTATCTGATAGAAATATAACATAAGCCTCATATGTAATTTTAAAAATTTGCGTAGCCACATTAAAAAGTAAAAATAAGTATGTGAGCATAATTTAATTTAATTTAATTTTGTACCCAGCTTTATTGAAGTATGATTGACAAAATTATATAGGTATATCTAAGGTGTACAACATGATGTTTTGATATATATATATATATATATATATGTAACGTAAAATGATTACCGCAATCAAGCTAACACATCCATTACCAGATCAGTTTAATTTTAATAAGATTTTTAAAACCAATATATCTGAAACTATTATTTCAAATTGTAACAAACGTAAAAATTATTAATTAGCTATTTTATGCTGCTTTGCGTAGGAAGTCTTTGAAATCCATTGTGTACTTTACTCCTAAGACATATCTGAATTTGGATGCTAAATTTTCATAAAATTACTTGTCAGTATTTGGATTTCATAAAATTTACAGTTAAAAATGCAGATTCACAAACCAAGTTGGTCCAAATATACCTAAAAGATTTTTAATAAGTGAATTGAGTTGCAGTTTTAAAATTTAAATTCAGTAAATTAAATAAAATGCAAAAATTGTCTCTAAGAGCTACATTAAAATGTGAGAGGCTACAGCATTAGATAGTTGAGGGATGACAGGTGTCTCAAAGTTAGAGTCTGAAACTGAATGTTTGACCTACCTCTAATCTATTCTTCTCCTAGGCTTCCCCATTGCAGTATCTAGCACTGCCATTTGCCTAGGAGCAAGGATAAACAAGTAAAAGTCAGCCTCAATTCCACTTTTTCTCCACCACCCACATGGAGTGACCAGGAGATCTTAATATATACATAATATATCATATATATCTACATAATATATCATATATATACATGTAAGTCCAACCATTTCTCACCACTTCCATTGTTAATACACTAGGCATCCTCTCCTAAATGATAATGGATTCTTCTTTCACTTTTAGTTCCTTTAGGGTATTTTCAAGAGCAATTCAACTAATCCCTTTAATCTGAATATATCACTTTCTTGCTCAAAGTTCCTCAAAGCTTTTTTATCTCACACAGAAAATATACTATTTATTTATTTATTTAATTAGGAAGGAGGGAAAGCACATCCCTAATGCCAGTGTTTGCCTCTGCAGTCCCATCAAAGCTTTTCCTCATGGGTTTGCATGACTAGCTTTCTTATCTTTTCGTTGAGGCTCTCCATGACCCCCTTAAATAAAATACCCTCCTCTCTCGTGCATTCATCACTATTTTTGCTTGACCAGTTCTACTTTGCTTCTCACATATCTCACACAGAATGCTACCATAGCAGAGTAGTTGAGGGGACATATTTTTTGCTATATTTATGGGTTTTGCTATTTACTAGAGATGTGATCTTGAGCAATTTTACCTTGCCATTCTCTATCTTAATTTCCTCATCCATAAAAATGAGGGTAAGAATCGTACCTTGCTAATAGGCTTGTTGTGTAGATTGAGTGATGTTGTCCTATCTAAGGTTCTTAGAACAGTGCCCAGTACATAGGGAATGCCTAACATTAGATATATATGTTAATTAAAAGCCAATACAATCTATGGAGACAAAAGGAGAACATTATTTTCTAAAACATTACTGCAGATTAAGGAGAATGCAGCCTTTGGTGCAACAGGAAAGTGTGCTCTGAGGACGGTTTGGAGGGTGAGAGATTATAGAATCAAACACTCCAGAAAGGGTAGGGGAGTGAATGGAGTGGGGAACAGAATCTGAATTTAATGGCCTTGAACCCCCACATCACCAGTCTCTCTTAATTGTCTTCCGTCAGGTGGTTCCAGTGGTCGTCATTTGGGGAATTTTCGGTGGCAGTTGTCTGTAGGGAAGAGAAAGAGAGATCAGACTGTCACTGTGTCTATGTAGAAAGGGAAGACATAAGAGACTCCATTTTGTAAAAGACCTGTACTTTAAACAATTGCTTTGCTGAGATGTTGTTAATTTGTAGCTTTGCCCCAGCCACTTTGCGCCAGCCACTTTGACCTAACCTAGAGCTCACAAAAACACGTGTTGTATAAAATCAAGGTTTAAGGCATCTAGGGCTGTGCAGGACGTGCCTTGTTAACAAAATGTTTATAAGCAGTATACTTGGTAAAAGTCATCGCCATTCTCTAGTCTCAATAAACCAGGGGCACAATGCACTGTGGAAAGCCGCAGGGACCTCTGCCCTGGAAAGTGGGGTGTTGTCCAGGGTTTCTCCCCATGTGATAGTCTGAAATATGGCCTCATGGGATGAGAAAGACCTGACCATCCCCCAGCCCGACACCCGTAAAGAGTCTGTGCTGAGGTGGATTTGTAAAAGAGGAAAGCCTCTTGCAGTTGAGATAGAGGAAGGCCACTGTCTCCTGCCTGCCCCTGGGAACTGAATGTCTCGGTATAAAACCCGATGGTACATTTGTTCAATTCTGAGATACGTGAAAAACCGCCCTATGGTGGGAGGCGAGACATGTTTGCAGTAATGCTGCCTTGTTGTTCTTTACTCCACTGAGCTGTTTGTGTGGAGAGAAACGTAAATCTGGCCTACGTGCACATCGAGGCATAGTACCTTCCTTTGAACTTAATTATGATATAGATTCTTTTGCTCACATGTTTTTTGCTGACCTTCTCCTTATTATCACCCTGTTCTCCTACTACATTCCTTTTTGCTGAAATAATGAAAATAATAATTAATAAAAACTGAGGGAACTCAGAGGCCAGTGCCGGTGCAGGTCCTTGGTGTGCTGAGTGCCAGTCTCCTGGGCCCACTGTTGTTTCTCTATACTTTGTCTCTGTGTCTTATTTCTTTTCTCAGTCTCTTGTCCCACCTGACTAGAAATACCCACAGTTGTGGAGGGGCAGGCCACCCCTTCGGTTGTCTTTAATATTGTTTTCAGGAACTGCTCTTTGACTTGGGTGCAGAAAAACAGATTTTTCTATATGTGCCAAGGACCACACCCTCACCCTGCCAAGGCTGCTTGGTTCTGCTCTTAACTTTTGAGCCACAGGGAGTCCATCTTGTCTGTCAACTGGGGCATACTTTAACGCATAGTTATTTGTTATTATTATTTTCCTCACATTAGTGAAAGATCCTTGAGAGGGGTTTTTTTTTCAATTTTATTTACTGCTGCTTCCTTGGAGTCTAAAATGTCTGGCTGATATAATTGCTAAATTAATACATGAACAGAGAAACCAAGATTTAAAAAAAAAGGAATATGTGTATACAGACACAAGAAAATGTAAACTGTTAAAGCAAACTAAATATGGCCTGAGAAGGACCCCATACTTCTATATTTGAGTCCTTGTGGATGAACTGCAACCTAACTTCATAGGTAGAAAAGATTGAAAACCTAACTTAGGAGTATGCACCTGTAACAATCACTGAGTCTTAACTAATCCCAGCAGCTGTACTTCAACCAATGCTACACTGCTGAGCGTTCAAACTATGTTCAAATAAGGCAAAGGCTGAGCTGTAACGAATCCAGCTGTTCCTGTACCTCACTTCCGATCTCTGTACATCAGTTTATTTTTTTGTCTATATATTTGTTCTGACCACAAGGCACCCCCGAGTTTCTGAATGTGCTGTGATTTTGGGGGCTGCCCAATTTGTGAATCATTCATTGCTCAATTAAACTCCTTTAAATTTAATTCAGCTGAAGTTTTTCTTTTAACAGATAGTGTCACAAGTGGGATCCAAAGCAGAGTTTCTAATGACCCCCAGGAGCACTGAGTGAACAAGTAAGGTATCTGTAGGACCCACTTTTGGCCATTAATCTCTCAGAGCAGCTGGGGATTGTACATAAGTTCTCTCTTAGATTTTGGGCTTCCACAGAGTTGTGTTTTGAGCTCTCTGAGTTTCTTTGAGCAAATTTCTGATCCAAACGAGATTTGGAATTCATGATAGAAAATGGACTGGGTCCACGAATGGATTTGATCCAGTAATTAACTTACTTGAATGAAGTTAGAGGTCTATTACATCTGACTTGGTCAGAAAGAAACTGGTAGCAAATGGTAATATCCTGAACATTTTGGCTTTCAGAAATTTGCAGGGATTATTATTCTACACCTTTGTTTTATTTTTCTTGCACACACAACTAGGAATAAAAATCATTGGCTAAGTTAATCAAGGGAACCTGAAAGCAAAGCCAATATTTTAGGTAAAAATTTATGAAAAACTTAATTTATGAAAAACTGAGTTTCTTCCGGCTTGTACATTAGGCACCTGAAGGATTAAAGTGTTACAGAAATGGTGAAATCTCACCAAAGGTAACTTACAAGGGAACATTCTGAATAAACAACAATGCATTAAAGTGCATTTAAAAATGAGAGCTCCTAAAAAATTAAATCTGGTAATCTTTCAGCTTAGTTACTTTCCTGATCCAAAGGAAATAGACTGCAGCACAAGTTGGCTGACTTTGGATAAGTAATGGGATACATTTTACCTGAGTAAAGGATGGGATTGAGTTAGAGTCTGTCCCCTCAATAAAGTCCCTCTTGATTAAAAATGGATTAAAGATGACAGAGCTCAACTGGGGGCAAGTTCGAGCCTTGCCAGTTCTATATTGGGTGCTAAGCAAAGTGGTTAATGTCTATGTTTTGTCACATGTATTTTGCTCTGGCCAGAATGAAAAATGTTATTTGGATTACCCCTTGCAATCCCTTGGGCAACAACTTGCAAAATGGAGAGGCTTTTGCCTGTGGTTCCATGAAACAAACAAACAAACAAACAAAATGATGATTTTCCTTTATGATACAGCTTGGCCCCCAGGGCAAGGCAGGTCACTAGGGCTACTCAGGGAAAGGAAACCCAGAAGCCTGATATGGTGACAAGAGGATAAGAATTTCTTGCAAGTCAGACTCTGGTCTCTCTCTCTCTCTCTGTGCAAACTGGTTAAACGAATGGTAAAAGTCACTGTTCATCTCCTCTGTAAAGTTTTGATTAACATGAAAAAGAATTCTGAGGCTGGTCTTAAGATGTAGTGAATCTGATGTGCTTTGTATGTCTTTCTGTATTGTTCTGCCATAAGTCAGCTGATAGTGAAATTGTTTAGATATACAAATTGAATAAACTCCATGGTCTAAGTCAAATTACCTCTGATAACCCACCAGTTGTCAGTACTATGCACCTAATTTGGAGAAATAACTAGTATTCAAGGGGCTATAAACCTGTTAATTAAGCATGGAGTCATGGAGATGACTCCATGGCCACCTTGTCCTTCCTAAGTCCTTAAAGCTTTTATTGTTAAAAATTCTGCATTCCATGACTCATCATAGAAAAGATAAAATAATCCAAATCAAATATATTGGTGTGGTGGCTTACAAATTGCAAATAGTTTATAACCAATGTTTGGTCCCATATTCCTGGGAAAACAATCAAAGCTCCAGGTATATTTGGTCACCTGATGGGCCATGTAAACATTTTATAAAGGGATTTTATTTGTTATTTATAATGCATATTTTCTGGTTGTGTAAAAGCTCTCCAATGCAAGAGAGCTGATGTTATAATACTAAGTTTCTAAGCGACAGTATATTTTCACCAGGTAAAGAAAGCTTTTTATGGTGCACTGAGCATAATAAACCCCTCCACAATCTAGAACCTGAAGATTGTATATTCTGAGAACATCATAGAAAGACTGTCTTTGCTATCCATATTGCAGCAAAGCTTTGGAAACTTGAATTTTGGGTTCTTAATCTCACAACTAAGAAGGGTCCCTCCATGCTCTTGGAACTGTACTTGCATTGGAACCTTTAAGGTAATGCCAGCCAGGGAAGTCTATCCCCAGAAAAAGAGGGCATCCTTCATGAGAACAGATTTTCCCAAGACAATAGATTGAGACTTCTACCATCATGAAACTCTCATCTTTCAATATTATTTCTTGTTTATGCCTCTATGAGCAACAGAAATAGAAAGGGGTCTGTTGTGTGCACTTATGGGGTATACTTTTATTTGTGAAGAATTGTATAGCCAGTCTTATACATGGATAACTTTATACTTTGATAGGTAAAAGATGAAGGCCCAATGTAGGTGATAAATTTTAATGATACATAGATTGCCTCATAATAAGTCCAAAACAGAACATTGATTCATTAATCTTTTTTTTTTTTTTGAGATGGAGTCTTGCTCTTTCACCAGGCTGGAGTACAGTGGTGCAATTTTGGCTCACTGCGACGTCTGCCTCCCAGGTTCAAGTGATTTTCCTGCCTCAGTGTCCCAAGTAGCTGGAACTACGGGTACGTGCTACCACACCCAGCTAATTTTTTTGTATTTTTAGTAGAGACAGCGTTTCACCATATTGGCCAGGATGGTCTTGATCTCCTGACTTCATGATCTGCCTGCCTCAGCCTCCCAAAGTGCTGGAATTACAGGCACGAGCCACCGCTCCTGGCTGATTCATTGCTCTTAACTCACATCATGAGTTAAAGAGAACATTGCCAGGAGGACTTCACTTTTCTGTAAGAGAAGGGCATCATTTGTTAGGTCCTTTTTCCATGGTTTAGAATAAAAGAGGCAATGAATAGAAATGCACCCCTCACAATAGGATCTATGGCATATTCTACTGTAAAGGCTATGATTACACACCAGACTTTAAATTCTCTTGTGAAAGTTATGCTAAGTAATATAATTGGATAAACAGAAAAGTATCTGTGCTGGCACTTATGGCCTATGGAGTAAACATCAGATATTATAGAGATCCACTTGTAGGTGATTAAAGAAGAGACTGCTTAGTAAAGTGAGTGGACTCTTTAGCTTATTCTTTGATCTATGTGATTTGAGGTTGTTTAGTTTATGCAGACCCTGGGTAAGGAGCATACTCCAAACTGTTGTTATTATCCTCCCGAAAGTCATGATAACAGTTTCCCTGGTGCACTACATTTTAAATGTTGTAAATGTTTGCATGCAGCCATATCTAGAATGTCAAATGGTCTCTCCTCAACTGGAATGACAAGAGCTAAAAGAAGTGTGTGAGCCTAAGGAAACCATATCCTATGAATGACAGGCTGAGATTGGAAACCAAAAATGATAGTAACTGAGAGTGGCACCAAGATCCTAAGTTTTGGTCACACTCTCACCTAAGTAAGAATCTGGCCAAAAAGGGGGAGTTTTTTAAAACAAAATCATGGGAGGCCATTGTTTTGGACTGAGCTCATGCACTAGGCCTTAACAGACCAAGCCAAACAAAAATGGAGTCATTTATGCTAAATGTGATATAGTCAAACTAAGACTTTAAAGAAACACATAGAACTTAGACCAGAACAGACCAGGTTTTGTTTTTCTCCTGTAAACAGAATGTTCCAGCATAAGGAGGTACCCTCTATGCAGTCCTTGTTCCTATCTTTGCAAAATTCACTATTCTACTCATCCCCAATGGGTTTCAAGACCAAATAAGTACTTTTATGATGATGATAGTGATCTCAATAACTAAGGTTTTGGTCAATCTTTCAAAATTGAGAAAATAACCAAAAGGTGGGAATTGTTAAAGCAAACTAAATATGGCCTGAGAAGGACTCTGTACTTCTGTATTTGAGTCCTTGTGGATGAACTGCAACCTAACTTAATAGTCAGGCAAGATTGAGAACCTAATTTAGGAGTATGTACCTGTAGCAATCACTGAGTCTTGGTCAATCCCAGCAGTCATACTTCAACCTGTCACTCACTGCTGAGTGTTCAGACTGTGTTCAGATAAGGCAAATGCCGAGCTGTAACCATTCCGGCTGTTTCTGTACCTCACTTCCAATTTCTGTATGTCGCTTTGCTTTTTTTGTCTATAAATTTGTTCTGACCATGAGGCATCCCTGTAATCTCTCTGAATCTGCTTTGATTCTAGGTGCTGCCCCATTTGTGAATTGCTCATAGCTCAATTAAACTGCTTTAAATTTAATTTGGCTGAAGTTTTTCCGTTAGCAAAATGAACAATTAGAATTATATAAGACAAAACTGGGAGACAATATGAATATAGGAGAATTGGGGAAGGAGTGGATTAAAAAAGAAATCCATCTGTACTCTTTTAAATTAAAGCAAGTTGGTCTTTTAATGCCACTGTTTTTATACCACATTGACACATCTATTTCTTAATTTAGTATTTTATTTGGTTAATGATAATTTGCCTTGGCTCATCAAAGAGGTTAATGAAGTTACAGCCAAGATGTTGTTTGAAAGCATGCCATATAATGCAATCTGGAGAGGATCACATAAGTAATTAAGAATCTCAAATCTATTTCTTGACTCCGGTCAAGACATCACTTTACTTCTCTCATCTTCAATTTTCTTGTGAATGAAATAAAGGAGTTGAAGTAGGTAGTTTCTATTAACCCTGCAACGGAAACTAAAACATTTCACCCCAAAATATTGCTCCCTGGTATAAAGATCAACAGATGCAGAAAGAGACTTTCCCCCTATCTACATAAATACTTGAAGTATCCACCAAAAAGAATTGTTTTTCCTTCTGCTTACTGGTATCTCATTAACTGTTGCAGAAAGGAAGACAAAAAATGTAGCCATACCTGAACAGACTCTTTCATATGATAATGTCTGTCTCTCAGGCTCATTCTATTTCCAAAGAGAACCACTTACAAATTAATCTCTGTTTCCTGATCCATTCATTCTCCCTAGTATTAGGCTGGTGTAAGAGTCATTGCAGTTTTAACATAATAATTACTTATTGCCCCTCAACATAATTATTTATATTTCCCATCTCTCCTCCCCCTTCAGAAAAAAATGGCTATGTTAGTATCAGGGCCCCATTGGGATATTTGGGGTAATCACTCTGCTTCCTTCATGCACATTAATTAATTTGTATTCCATTTTTTCATGTTTATTTACCTTTCATTAGCTGAGATTTTTAGTACAACCTCAGATAGCAAAGGAGAAATTTTCTCTTGGCTTTTACAATTTCTGGCTTTGTAAATTGTTATATTTCCATGATACACTCTGGCTATCATTTGCACAATTTCTCACTGTCCTCAATTGGCATAGATGGAATCTAAATAATGTTAATACTGTGGTAAATATAGCATCTTTTCAAAGGTAAATATAGCATCTTTTCAAAGGTAAATATAGTGAACAAAACTATGTGTTGTATATGTGTATTCAGTGACAGTTGAATATTCTGCTATTTGAATTAGCATCAGTAATAATTTCATTTCTTGTAAAACCAAATATGGTGATATAAATTGTTGCTAATTGATAAGCAAAATGAATGATATGGAAATGAGCAGTGCAAGTTAACCAAGAAAGAAAAAAATGGTATCAGATAAAATTAAAGATAAATACAAAACGGAAAAGCAATGCGCTTTTCTTCTCATTTCTTTTGTATGTTTATGTTGTTAACTAAAAAAAAAAACAAACTCTGTAAAATATTTAAGGAAGTTTATTCTGAGCCTGTATAAGAGACAATGGTCTGTGGCACAGTCTCAAGAGGGCCTGAGAACATGTACCCAAAGTGGTTGTGTTACAACTTGGTTTTCTATGTTTCAGGGAGACATAAGACATCAGTCAGTACACGTGAGCTGTACATTGGTTCAGTCCGGAAAGGCAGGACAACTTGAAGCTGAGAACTTACAGGTCCTAGGTAGATTCAAAGATTTTCAGGTTATCAGCTGGTTAAAAGAGTCATATCTAAATATCTAGAATGAATAGAAAGGAGTATCTCAGTTAAAATAAGGGGTTGTGGAGACCAAGGTTCTTATTATGCTTGAAATAATACATAGAAAATAACTATTGAATTATTCAATACCAAGAGTGGTTATAATCCCTGGAGATACCATAGAGAACAAGATGGAGAATGGAAAAGTTTATGCCTTCATGGAGCTTACATAATGATAGAGAACATAGACAACAGACAAATGCATAATATACTTGTTACAAGTTATAAATCTAATAAAGAATAATAAAGCCGGGCATGTCGACAAGTGATTGACAAAAATAAATATTCAAAAAGGTAGTCTGAGAAGCCCTCTCTGAGGAGTTGATATTTATACCAAGAACGTAAATGAAGTTGCATACAGGGATGAAATGCTTTAAGGCCAGGAATCCCTTCTAAATTATTTCTGAGATAGTTATGAAGTGCATTAATTTAATCTCATGTATACTGTATTCTTAAAAGTGAACTCATATTTTACAACTGTTGATTTCTGGGCTAAAAAAATCAAGTGAAAATCCTCCTGAAGTTACTCTATTATAATAATGCCAAAGTTTTGAAAGATGAACATATTTGAATTTTAAAGTAATATCCTGTATTAGTGTTTTCTAGATGAACAGAACTAATAGGCTATATATATGTAAAGGGGAGTTTGTTAAGGAGTATTAACTCGCATGATCATGAGGTCCCACAATAGGCCATCTGCAAGCTGAGGAGCAAGGAAGCCAGTCCAAGTCCCAAAGCTGAAAAACTTTGTCCGATGTTCAAGGGCAGGAAGTATCCAGCATGGGAGAAAGATGTAGGCAGGGAAGCTAAGCCAGTCCAGCTTTTTCACATTTTTTTCTGCCTGCTTTACATTCTGGCTGTGCTCGCAGCTGATTAGGTAGTGCCTACCCAGATTAGGGGTGGGTCTGCCTTTCCCAGCCCACTGTCTCAAATGTTAATCTCCTTTGGCAACACCCTCACAGACACACCCAGGATCAATACTTTGCATCCTTCAATCCAATCAAGTTGACACTTAGTATTAACCATCATACATTATTCATATTTAATTTGGTAATAATGCTTGTCTACTTCTCTAATATTTTATATTAATTGAGGATTAGGCTAATATAATATATGAATAGTGGTATATTTCTAAATATGACCTTTCCTTTCTAAGAAGAAAAACTAAATCGTACCAAGTATCTGTTTTTGTTACTGTTTGAGTATGTGTGCATATGTACTAAATTATTAAATATCAGAGACTATTGTCAACTATCAGGATTATTATTAGAACTAACAAAGTATGCTATAAGGTTAAAACATTTGTCATAAAGTTTTTCTTTGTGTCCTTAATTATAGCATTTTAATAATTTAAAATAATATATTATTTATAATAATTAATTATAACATATATTTTAGGATGCACAGAAACTTTATTAATCAAACTGTAGTAATTATCACTGAATGTATAAGAGAGGAAAATGTATTTAAAAAATAAATGTTTTTATAAGAGATAATACACAAATTGCATGCTGTCATGGTAACCCAGAGTATCAACGATATTGGAGTAGCTTACAGAATAGCAGACACAGATTAAAACGTAAGTATCAGTATTTTTGCTTCATGTATGGATATTTTATGCATTCAAATAAAACCTCATTAATGTTTTATTATCTAATAAGTAATATCAGTGACTGATAATAACCAAATATGTTATTGTAGAAAATACAGTTTTAAAATATATGAAATCAAAGTGAATATTACACCAGGATGGCGACTGCAGATTTCTTTGTCATCATAGATTAAATAAGAATTCTAAAAGTGCTGTCAGTACAACAGTTTTAAAACAGAACAACTTATGTTCAGCTCTCCAAATCATCTTTAGATGGGAATGCTATGTTATTGTGCAATTTCCAGTTAAGTGACCATTTCCTCCTTTACTTGTACTTGTCAATCAGAAATACGTTTGAAATATAGAGCCTAAACCATGGATTGCAAGAGTTCTTCAAGTGAACAGCCAATTTAAACTAAAATAGACAAAACTATCTTATTTTAAAATAAAATCAATACACAACATATGAAGTTACTCAAGTTTAAAGATATCTATAAATGTAATTTTTGGGCTTCAAGAGTTAGATAATGGTTCTGTTTTTAATTGCCTATTTGTCCTTGGTTACAGTATTTAATCTGTATGCATCTTAATTAAAATGACAGTTATAATGGATAATAAACATTCCTGTCTCTAATGATCATGACTTTGTGCTTCCATTTTCTGAAAAGCAGTATATGGTTAATATTTTCTAATGAAACAAAATGAATGCCAAGTAAATGCAAGATATTCTTTTTATTACTATTTTTTTCTGTCTCATAAGGACTATGTTCCTTCTGATAGCTATGTTCTTTTTAAAACTGCTATATAATGCTAGTATTATGAAAAAGACTACATTCAAGATTGCATTCTAGATACATGCAATCTTAAATCAATCTAACTGATACATGTCTTTGGGGGGAAGAAAATAGGCATTTTTCTCCTTCAAGCTTCTTGATGGCCATTGTAATTGCCAAGATACCAAAAAACAGAACTCATTATCCTATCTGAGCATATCAGGAATTTGCTATATGACAATCTGTTTGGAGCTACTCATTTGGAATGTTGTGACTGAATGTATTGCATTTCTATACAAATTGAATTTAACTCTTATCCTTCATCCCCCTCATTCACAATTATGACAGAGTAAATATTGAATCAGCAATTATGGATGTAGCACATAATATTTCATTGTTGAATTCTACAAATCACATGATTCCGATTTTCACTGCTACTCTTATTATTATTATTATTATTTTGGACAGAGTCTCACTCTGTCACCCCGGCTGGAGTTCAATGGCATAATCTTGGCTCACTGCAACGCCCGCCTCCCAGGTTCAAGCAATTCTCCTGCCTCAGCCTCCTGAGTAGTTGGAATTACAGGTGCCTGCCACTATGCCCAACTAATTTTTTGTATTTTTAGTAGAGACAGGGTTTCACCATGTTGCCCCAGCTGGTCTCAAACTCCTGACCTCAGGTGATCCACCTTCTTTGGGTTCCCAAAGTGTTGGGATTACAGGCGTGAGCCACTGTGCCTAGCCACTACTAACTCTTGATAAATGCTTGATTCCCCCTGGTCACATTCTAGGAAAAAACAAACAAACAAAAAAAAACAAATATATATATATATATATATATATATATATATATATATATATATATCTCCAAATTGTTGTGATGGAATTCATTGGGATTTACTAAAACTAGCTTTACAATTTGGAGCCTACACAGCAATATTTGTATTTTGATGCCAGTTTATTAGCTATAAGTTCTTAGGTAAAGTCCTGGAAGTTAAATTTCCTAATGTCTGAAATGGCTCACTCTTTTAGCTTCAGTTGTAAGCATGCGTTGATGGCTCTCTCATCTTAGAGAAACTCCAGATTAGGGAATCCTTGCATTTTTCTCTGTCAGCTGAGTTAACTCCAATCTAGAGAACCTGTTATTGTCAACCCTTTAAAATAATAGCAACATTTTAGTCTTCATGCTTGAGAGCCTGAACTGAGCACAACATAAATAAAATAATGTAGTAGTAGAAGATAGAAGTGAAGAAAATGATCACTGATAAGCACTAACTTTGATAGTTATGTTGATGACAATAATAATAATATAAAAATGCAATATAAAGCCAGAGGTGATCCTAATATTTTCATGAATTTAAGCATGTTAAGCCTTCATAATAATTCTATGAGATTGATACTATTTTTTATCCAGTTTTATAATCAAAGAAACAGGCATTGAATAGTTAAGTTACCAGTCCAAGATCATGCTACTTATAAGTGACAAACATAGTATTAGAACCAAGGCAGCCTGGCTTTTATATTGCGTTGATACTTCCTTTCTGTGGATCTCAGTCTTCTCTTGGTCCCCAAATACACCTCTCTACTGATCCTTCTTAGTCTACTTTATACCTGGCTTTTATCTTCCCACTTCTTGAGTAACCATGAACCACAGTGTTCAGTTCCAAGATCTTTTATATTTTCACCTTCTGTCTAGTTTACTTGTTAAATCTTAGATATAGTAATGTTCTTCAAAGGGGACCTACATTTTGTAAAATAAAACATTTATAATACATATCATTCTATGACTGCTGCAGAAATCTCTTGCCTAAGGGGTCACATCTTAAATAAGATTGAGTTCTGAAGTCACTATGTAATATAATTGAGTGGAGTCAAAATAAATCTTACAATACTTTACATGTGCCATAAAATACAGTGTATATATCTTTATGCATTCAATTCTACCAGCAATATATAGACAGATATATGTGGAGAAATACAAAGTATATAATGATGAATGCACATGTAAATTTTTATTTTCTTCTATTAAATTGTAACACTAAAGAGAGAAAAAGAGACATCACAGGGAAGCTGTGTATAGTTAAATTTGAATAGGCCAAAATATAGAAAAGATTTGAGGTCTCTGTCCTTCACTGACCTTGCCAATGACTACCTGAAATCCTCTCATTTGTTGCCCCTTTTTACCTGAGTTATTGAAAACTCTTCATAAAGCATTTTTTGTCAGACTTCAACTATGTCATCATTCCATGGAAGACATCACAATTGGTAAGCAGGTGTTGAAAGGCAAAAAAAAAAAAAACGAAAAGGGTGAAGTTTGATGTAGAAAGGGAAGAACAGTCAAATCAAACTCAGTAAGGCAGTCTCCTGGGCAATTAGATGGCTGTAAATGGACAATGAATCCCTGATATATAAAAAATGGAAGCACCACAGGATGAAGAGACTAGAGAATAATGACACTGCAGGCCGACTTGCCCTAAGTTTCCATGTTGTTGTCCAAAGTCTATTTGGAACCATGCAATAGCTCTTCTCCGCTTGCTGTGGAGTATCATCTGATATAAATCAAATGCTTTTCTGATATAAATCAAACCCTTCATCCAAGAAAGTATACAAAGGCATGGTATATAAAGTTCTTCCTTTTAATGTAGCATGCCTATAAGTGCACTGAGAATGTGCCTGAAGGCAAGTTGCTTTCCAAGGCACAGCAAAGTCATTCCATGGGGAATATTCATTTTTCAGAAAGCATAAAACAATAAAAAGTCACCTTATAGTAAGTACACATACTGATACACACACACACACACACACACACACACACTTTGAGGTATTCCCGAAGGTAAACTATTACCTACATTATTGAGACATATTATAGTTGCAAGGTACACAAAGTGTCATTTCATGGCACTTCAGAAAAGAATTCAGAAGGGGCTTGAAAATTTTGGGAAATATGGTTATGCGAGTTGGTAATCAGAGATATATTTAAAAAGGAGAGAGAAAGATCTTGAAATACATCCAGCATCTACTTTTATTATGTAATTTAAAGAACTTCTCAATATTGCTTTTTCTATGATTAGATGAAGTTACCAAACAATGACAATGATGCCAATAATCATCTGTTATTTCACTAAAGAATTTTATTATAACTCACATATTAGCTTGTATATGGTGAGTTTTGAGAGAGAGAGAGAGAGAGAGACTCTGTTTGTTTGCAAGGAAGTAAGGGAAGAGAAAAAGAAACTCTGCCTAGTGATCCAGAGAATTTGCCAGAATTTTATCCAAGACAATCAAGGTGATCCCCCAAAAGTCTGTAAGAACCACAGCATAACTGAGCTTGGGGAACTCCCTAAGGCAGATACAGCTTATATCACAACACCTAAGTCCTTTCAAATATCTGAAAAGCCTTCCCAAGAAGGAAAGATACGAACAAGCCCAGACAGTAAAGATTACAATAAGTACTTAACTCTTCAATGCTGAGACACTGAAGAACATCCACTAGCATCAATACCATCCAGGGAACATGACCCCACTAAGTGAACTAAATAAGGCTGTAGGGACCAATACTAGAGAAACAGAGACATGTGACTTTTCAGACAGCAAATTCAAAATAGCCTCAACAGGGCACATTTAAGAGTTATTGCCGTTAAAGAGAAAGTAGAGAAAGAAATAGGGGTAGAAAGTTTATTCAAATGGATAGTAACAAGGAACTTCCCAAAGCTAGAGAAAGACACCAATATTCAAGTGCAAGAAAGTTCTAGAACATCTAGTAGATTTAACCCAAAAAAGACTACCTTGAGACATTTAATAATCAAATTCTGAAAGTTCAAGGATAAATAAAGGATCCTAAAGCAGCAAGAGAAAAGAAACAAATAACGTACAATGGAGCTCTAACACACCTGGCAAAAGACTTTTTAGTGGAAACCTTATAGTTCAATAGAGAATAGCATGATATATTTAAAGTGCTAAAGAAAAAAAATTACCCTAGAATAGTATATCTGGTGAAAATATCCTTCAAACAGGAAGGAAAAATAAAGATTTTTCCAGGCAAACAAATATGCTGAGGGATTTTTTCAACACCAGACCTCTCCTATAAGAAATGCTAAAGGGAGTACTTCAATCAGAAAGAAAATGACATTAATGAGCAATAAGAAATCATCTGAAGGTACAAAACTCACTGGTAATAGTAAGTACACAGAAAAACATAAAATATTATAACACTGTGACTATAGTATGTAAACTACTCTTAGGTTAAATAGAAAGACTAAATGATAAACCAACCCAAAATAATAACTACAGCAACTTAGCACGCAAGATATAAACAACAGAAAGTTGAAAAGTGAGGGGGAAAGTTATATGGCATAGAGTTTTTATTAGTTTTATTTTTTGTTGTTTATGCAAACAGTGTTCAGTTGCTATCAGGTTAAAATAATGGGTTATAAGATAGTATTTGTAAGCTTCATGGTAACCTCAAACCAAAAAACATACAATCGATAACACAAAAAATAAAAGCAAGAAATTAAATCATATCACCAGAGAAAATTACTTTCACTAAAGGAAGACAGGAAGAAAAAAAAAAAGACAAGACCACAAAACAAACAGGAAACAAATAACAAAGTGGCAGAAGTAAGCCCTTACTTATCAGTAATAACATTGAATGTACAGGTCTAACCTCTCTAGTTGAAAGACATAGAGTGGCTGAATGGATGAAAATATGAGACCGAGTGATCTGTTGCCTACAAGGTGAGTTTTAAGTTGTTATTAGTTAGTATTCAGCAACATAGCCATTCACCAACTGTAGCTATGGAGGATTATATATTGATCTGATAAATAAGGAATATAGCAAATCACACCCACAAGTTGAAATGTGAGGCCCTAGTAGGGAGGATGGTCACAATAGGAGGTAAGAAGTGGGCACCAAGGATACTCCACAGGGGCGAAATATCAAATGAAGTATGGTACATGGAAGTGAAAAAAGAATGTATAAATGCTTCATGTGTCAGACGTTTCCTCTAAACTATCTATCCAGAGATGCTTGCTGTAAAAATGTTGTGTTAAGAATAAGGCAAACAGGCAACTGGTTTGGGTAAATAATTGAACTGAGGAACACTGACAAGACCTTAAAATGAATGTAGCAATCAGGAAGAAACTGGAACACAGAGAAAGTCTCATAGACCTCATTCATTCATTCTAATTTTTCAAATTTTTTAAGTGCATGTTATAGGCTATCAAATAGTTATTAAGTGTATGTCCCAGTATGGGAAAATGTGCAGATAAAAAAATGGTAATGAAAGTGTAGACACTCAAGTCATAATGCTAAGAGTTGTTAAATATTATTTGTAAATTATCATGAAAATCTTCAAGAAGAATAAGAGTTTCTGGTATAGTTGTGGAAAGGCTTGAAAAGGAGTTAGCATTTGTAATTGGGAATTGAAAGATATTTTGTAGTTTACAAGGAAGAGATGATAGAAAAAGACTGATAACAGATTTTGAAGGAAAGACAAGAATGACACACTTTATTCACTCATTCATTAAATATTTTTGAAGACCTAATGTGTGCCAAATATGTAAACAAAAACATGAGACAATATGAAAATATGAAAAACACAATGTCTTTGTTTGAATTTCTCCAGAAATCCACACTGAGAAAAGGCTCCAGTGCAAAAACTTGATTTTGAGAGAAACACAAGTAGTGGTGGGAAAGTGATATTGGGAAAAAAAGAGAGCCAGTTAAGCTTCTTTACTAAATCAACAGTCACAGTGGATTAAATCCAGAAATGGTGTAAGACACATTGCAAAATGTTCCTACATGAGGAACAAGGGAGCTAAGGTGTTTATATGCCTGGGATTTACATCTCAGGCATGTAGATGCAAATGCTGCTTGTTAGAAGGTGGTTAGACCATACCAAAAATTCTGAAGGCTCTGGGTGAATTACTGACAGCATCTGCTGCAAATTATATAATGGTAAGTGGGCAAAGAACAGCATGAAATTATATATGCTATTTAATTATCATAACTAAAACTGGAAGAGGTTCAAAAAATATTAAAAAAGAAAGTCTTTGAGTGGTGATGATTTGTCAATGAAGAACTTTCTGTCTCCATTTTGGATTTTCACTTATGTTAGTGTGGTGTTTGCATAATGAATATATATATATTTTTTTTTAGTAAGAAGAATAAATCTGTTTCTCATCCAATGATTTGAGTTTCTAATTAGCCTCTGGGGCCTTACTTCATTATTTAGCAAATAAATATTTATTGATCTCACATTACATACCAGGTATTGTTAGGGGCATTTGGATTGGATACAAAACTAAATACGACAGGAGAAACAAATATACTGTTATTGACAAGAGCTATGAAGAAATTAAACAGGGAGATGTGATAGAGAGAGACAATGACTAATCAGAAAAGTCCTCTTGGTAGAGTAAGCATTGCCAATGTGACTTGGTTTCCAAGAAGGAGCAAACTGAGCAAAGCTTTGATAAAATCTCATCTCAGGTAGAGAAGTTTCATCAACAATTTTTGTAGCAGAGTTCCTCAAACAAAGCCAGCTTTACACACGTAGTGCTGGCCAAAAATGTGAAGATTTCTGGCCACCACTGCAGAGCAACTGAATCATAATATCTGGATGTGAAACTAGAATATCTGCATTTTTCAAGATGCTTTCCATCTAATTTTCACCTATAAGGAAATCCTGAAATCACTAGGTTGGTTCTATCAAAAATTATTTTCTAAAAACTTTTGTCTCCAGCACAATAGAATATGGTTATTTGTTGTGGGAAGCCAGGGACCCTGAACGGAGGGACCTGTTGAAGCCATGGCAGAAGAACATAAATTGTGAAGATTTCATGGACATGTATTAGTTCCCCAAATTAATACTTTTATAATTTCTTATGCCTGTCTTTACTGCAATCTCTGAACATAAATTGTGAAGATTTCATGGACATTTATCACTTCCCCAGTCAATACTCTTGTGACTTCCTATGCCTGTCTTTACTGTAATCTCTTAATCCCATCATCTTCATAAGCTGAGGATGAATGTCACCTTAGGACCCTGTGATGATTGCGTTAACTGCACAAATTGTTTGAACAATATGAAATCTGGGCACCTTGAAAAAAGAACAGGATAACAGTGATGTTCAAGGAACAAGGGAGATAACCGTTAGGTCTGGCTGCCTGAGAGCCAGGCAGAACAGAGCCATATTTCTCTTCTTTCAAACGCAAATAGGAGAAATATTGCTGAATTCTTTTTCTCAGCAAGGAACATCCCTGAGAAAGAGAATGCGTTCCCAGGGGGAGGCCTCTAAAATGGCCGCTCTGGGGACATCTGTCTTTTACAGTTGCAGATAAGGGATGAAATAAGTGCTGGTCTCCTGTAGCGCTCCCAGGCCTATTAGGATGAGGAAATTCCTGCCTAATAAATTTTGGTCAGACCTGTTGTCTGCTCTCAAACTCTGTCTCCTGATAAGATGTTATCAATGGCAATGTGTGCCCGAAACTTCATTAGCAATTTTAATTTCACCCGGGTCCTGTCATCTTGCCCTGTCTCCATTTATCTTGTAATATTTTATTACCTTGTGAAGCATGTGATCTCCGTGACCCACACCATATTCGTACACTCCCTCCCCTTTTGAAAATCACTAATAAAAACTTGCTGGTTTTGTGGTTTGGGGGGCATCATGGAACCTGCCAACATGTGATGTCTCCCCCAGACACCCAGCCTTAAAATTTCTCTCTTTTGTAATCTTTCCCTTTATTTCTCAGACCGGCCAACACTTAGGGAAATAGAAAAGAACCTACATGAAATAACGTTGAATTATCGGGGGCGGGTTCCCCCGATAGTTATTAACTTTTTGAAAATAAGTGTTATGTAAGGAAAATTAACAAATTATTAATCAAGTTAATACTGTGGTTTTATGGAAGGCATTAGCTTGTGTTTCTATAAGAGGATTTTGTTGAAATGCTTAAAAATTGATGCTACTTCTGGTTTGCATATAATATAAAATGCAAATTCTATTTTGGCAAATTTTATTTTGGCAAATGAAATTGGTCATTTTGTTTTCTGGGTCTTGTGATATGCATCTTTACAAAGAAAAAAATGGATTGTTATTTAATGTGCCTACCACACTTTTATAATTTGAATAACAAAATACCAAAGCAATCAAACCCTAGAACCCAAATTTCGAACCATGTGTGTCAGAAATAGATGTTATTTGATGATACCCTGAATCATATATAATATTTAGTATAAATAAATAATGAAAGGTGATGAAAGCAATGGCTATTTTGTTTTGACCACAAAAAAATTTGATAACACTTTTTTTTTAATGTAGAGTTAAAAAAATAGCAAGATGAACTTCACAGGTGACTCTATATTTCTCTTCCTTGGCCTCCTGGGTATCACAGCCTCTCTCCCAAGCCACATAAATAAGCACAACACATACATCCTAAGAATCCCATATATAAAAGGTAGGGAATAAAACATAAAATAATATATATTCAATGTTTGTAGATGAAACTCCTGGACAACATTCATAAGACTGAGGCCTCACTGATGAAATATTCCAGGTGTTGCCACCCATATACTCTCTAGCTGGTCATGCAGTCACCATGATTCATTTCTGTTTTCAGCCCAGCAATTAGCTTGGGACTGAAAACCCTGTCTTCCCTACTCCTTTGCTCTTAGCATCTGGCTGTGTGTGTGTGTGTTTCTCTCTCTCACTTTCAAAATATTCTTTTACTTGCTTCTCAATTTGGGAAGGAGATTGGGCACAATCTGAGGAAATTACCAGAATCTTAATTTAGAGGTTGATTTCATGAATATGTTAAAACAGAAGCTTTAGGGGCACTGAATCTTAGTTTAGTATTTGTGTGGGTTTCTATTCTTCTTATTTCATGTTTTCCTTATGACGAGACATCAGTTAGCACTCACTCTTGTTCATCTCTGCCCTCTCAATTATTTCAAACTTAAGGAGTGTAAATTATCTTATTGGTAACTTGAGATCAAGACCTGGACATGCGTAGCTGAACACATTTCCTTCCTTTCTCTCGGTTGTAGCTGCCTGTAGAGAGCACACAGTTCTTGGCCATGGAGTAGTAAAAAAGCAACTGAGTATGGTTGCCTGTGACCAGGCACCTATTTTCTCACTGCTGTACCATGAAGCCCATTGTTATCACATATTTACAAAACAACCTTTGATCCTATGATTTTTCATAAATAAAATGCCATTTGCATTTTCCCTGAATTCTGAATGTTATCTCAATTGATTGCAAATTTGATGGAAAAAAAGGTGCTTTGCATTGGGCTGCCTCAAGTCCCAATTACAGATGACATTAAAAAAGACTTTCAGACTTGAAGTTGGACCTAAAAGAATCTTAGTTGACCTGTCACTGACATGGAAGCATGGCCTAATTGCTAGTTTGGTTGGTCTTGCATTAGAGGAGGCAGGGGAAGAATGCTAAGACTTGAAGGTACACTTGTTTGAAATGGCTTGGGCCAATTGGATTAAGATGTGAAGATATGAGTAAAACAGAGATGATCTGCACATCAGCTTTGCTAATTTCAACAAATACAAGCCCTGGCTCTCCTGCAGCACACTACCAACATTCTTTCCTGTTCTAAACCAGGACGTGAGCTAAGATAACACCATCAATTGGTTTATCAGACTTGTGCAGAAGTCTTGATTGTTCTTATTATCATACAATGTCTAAAAAGCTTTCTATCCCTGTCATTTTGGAGCTTTTCTGCCTGGGAAGTGCCTAAGGCCAAATCTTTTAAGATAAGATTTTGAACAGATGGGAACAGAGTAAAGGGCTTTCCCGTGACAGCTTTGGGTACTGTGTTGGTGGCGTACCACAGCAAAACATATCTGCATAGCTTTTCTTTTTTTTTTTTCTTAGCTCTGTTTGTGCTTCTTTATGGACCACCTATGTAGGGGATGGTACAAGTAATTATCCACATTAACAAATAGATTTACAATGATTTAGATGTTTACAGTTTACAAAATTTTTTTACTCTTTCATTTAAACCTCGAAACAGTGTTGTAAGTTCGGGAGGACATGGGGTTTATTTTTCCAATTTTGCAGTTGAGAAAAGTGAGTCTGGGATCTTGACTCAGCCATATTTGGTTTTAAAATCTGGCTTCATAACTCACTAGCAATGTGAGCCTGGATGGGTTACTCAGTGTCCTCACTTGAAAAATGGTTTGAATGATGAAATTGAATATGAGAGTTAAAGCTGTTAGCGCGGAGTCAACTAATTAATAATTACTTGAGAAACTGTAGTTATTTTATTTTTAATTTAAATACTAAATTTCCTCACTCTACCAAGTTGAACACTAAATCTCAATCATTCAAAAATTTTAGAAATTCTGTATATTGGACAGTGTATTCATAAATATTCATGTAATTTACCTGTAAACCCTGAGCCATATGTTTTGGCACAGACTCTATTCCCTGTGTAATGACAAAGATATGCTGGTCCCATTTATCAAATGTAGTTAGGGAAGGCAGAAAGGGGAAATGGCATCGATAAATAATTCCATGTAATTTCTGTGAACCACAGATGCTTAAGTCGAGCTGTATTAACAACTTCATAATTCATAATGAATTAATTTATTACAGGTTACCACCTCCAGCTGTTTTATACATCAAAATGTTAAAACCATATTTAATAAATTGTTTTTATTTGCTAAGAATATGTAAAAAATTAACTGTCATATAAACCTATATTTCAGGTATACAAAGGAAGTTTTCATGAAATCTGACTATGTAAATATTCTGATGAATGTTATATATCAAAAACCAGACAGCCTTTCAAACATTAGTACAGTGCTATGAAATCATATATTTAAAATAAGTTTTGTCTTTGTCACTTTATCAATCCAATCAAGTTTGTTCAGGTATTGGCCAAAGAAGGAACTGAATTCATAATCTTATTATAAGCTCCTACTCATGCCAAAGTTTTAGTTTACTTGCTGTAGAGATCTCTGTTGAGATCTGTAGAGATCTCTATTTCTTTTCAACAGTCATTGCTCTTCTTTCCATATACTCTCTACTCTCACGTTTAATGAATATAGTTTTCTTTTTATCTTTCCTAAAAAAGATCATGAGCAGATTATTGAGAATGAACTTGTAATCAAATTAATTATTTAGATTTGACTCTGACTGGAAACAAATCTAAAAGCTAGAAATGTTATGGTTCCCTGTTTTGTTACAAATGACTTGTTTAAATTATGACTGGTAATTCTGATGAAAGTTTCAATTTGATATACTTTTCGATAATGTGCAGTTAATTCAGAAGTTTCTAGTCCCTCCTAAATTTCCAAATTTTGTTGTCAAAATCCACATTTTGGTAACCAACAAAAATGCTATTATTGAATGGTGTTAATAATATATTGTTTTTCTTATCTAATGTTTGATAACTGAATGAAGATATAAATGAAAAATTATAATTTTGTTGGGTGTTTATATATAGGAATTACAAAAGAGGAAGCTCTGGAGGAAATGAATGAGTTGATATTATCATGTAGAAAGTTTACAGTTTTGTAATTCTATTATAACAGTCCACACAATTTTTAAAATTTACCTTTCAAGAGCAATCATTTCAAGTATAATTAAGGCAAACTTAGCATTATATTCAAGACCAGTTTCCTTAAATTATTGTTCAGAATATTTTTATCTGTTATATATTTTAAAATCATTTTAAACTACTTTCTAAAAAGTTCATATTTTTCTTCTTAAAAAATTTCTTCATAAATTTCTATAATTTTCTTCTTAATTTTCATATATATGTATATATATGAGAAAGAGAAAGTTCTCTTTCTCTGGACTACTCATCCCTTAATGCATCTTCTCTACCTTCCTCTGTGTAAATGTTCACTGTGCAATGTTCACAAGTCCTTTCTGTCTTACCCATCTTTGTCAACACTATATTACTAGATTGGGTACTCCATCATATTACATCTTATGTGTTCTCATCTCTTACACTGGTTTGGATTGCTGTACCTCCTACTGGATTAGAAGCTTCTTGAATTTAAGAGATGGTTCTCACCAAGGCAACATCCTTTAAGCCCATCACAGTGACTAGTAAATGGTAGGACACAAAAGACACTTACTGAAGTACATTTTTAAAGACAGATTGTAGTACATGGAATACTAGCAATCATAAAGATGTCAAACACTTTTATATGTTTAATTCAGTTAATTTGAATTGAAATTCCAAAGTACTTTTTTATGTAATAAAATAATGGGATTTTTTTCCCTTCAAAAAAGTAAAATATCCATCAATGGAGGTGTTAAATACATAATGATGTATCACCTCAAAGGGTTTTAATGCAGTCTACAAATAATGATTATGAACTCTATTTAACATTATGAAAAGACTATAATAAAATGTATACCGAAAAAGACAGAATATGGACTTCTTCATGTACTGTGATTATAACTGTTTTCTGCTTCAGTGTATGAGACAATTTAGAGAATACCAATTTAACACGGTGTTCATATGAGCATTTTCTCCATTTCCCAATTTCCTGTAAGTTATTTATTTTTGTAATTAAAATATTAAAAATATTAAATTTATTCAAAAACTCAAGAAAGCAAGTGAATATCACAGAAATAAGTATTGGAAGTGTCCAGAACTGGAAAAGTCCATAGACATAAATATTGGAAGAGTTCATTGAAAGAACAAAATAGTAGAGCAGTTAAACACGTGGGCATGGACAAACTGTCCACTTTTACATCTGCTGTTTAACACTTACTAGATCGGTCATCTTGAAACGGTGACCTATATGCACTGAAGATTAGTTTCCTTGACCTTAAAATGGGAAATAATATTAATAATAATGTTCATTTCACAGGTAAAGCATTACAAAAAAATTCTGAAATATAATGAGTGTTCTTAAAAGCTAGCAAATGATGCCTGATAGAAAATTAGCACTGTGAGGCTAGAGATTTGTTTAATTTACCACTATAGTGTGTACCTGTTATTTTAGTGGTTTCATAATAAACATTTGTTGGAGAAGGAATGAACGAAAGGCAGAATATAATGAAGCAGATAGAAAATAATTATCAAAAAATCTAGGGATTGTCAAGAAAGGAAATGCAGGTTTTTCAAAATAAATTTCACTATTTTGAAAATGTCTGAGAAGGTAGCTAAAATAACACTTAAGTGTCCTGGAGAAAATTAATCCAATTCTCCGACTGTATAAGTTTTTTCCTGAAAAAAATATATACTTGTTTTCAGAAACTACATTGACGCCTTCCTTGTAGTAATTTACTGTGTCTTTGTTCAAAATCATTCTCTTGCAGCGAATTAGCTCAAGCTCTCATAGAATCAACTGTGGTAAATAAGTAAAATAAAAATCCTGTAGGCTGAGTGCAGTGGCTCACGCCTGTAATCCCAGCACTTTGGGAAGCTGGGGTGGGCAGATTGCCTGAGGTCAGGAGTTCGAGACCAGTCTGATCAACATGGTGAAACCCTGTCTCTACTAAAAATACAAAAAAAATTAGCCGGGCATGGTGGCATGCACCTGTAATCCCAGCTACTTGGCAGTCTGAGGCTGAGGAAGTGCTTGAACCAGAGAGGTGGAGGTTGCAGTGAGCCGAGATCGCACCACTATACTCCAGCCTGGGTGACAGAGAAAGACTCCGTCTCAAGCAAACAAACAAACAAACAACAACAAAAGAAACACTGTAGAAATAGTGATTATGAATAACATTTGATAAGATCTTTTAATAGTTTGGGGAGAGGAAAGACAGAAATGACCTAAAGCTTAGAATGCTCCCACTGAAAAATCTTCATTCTCACTCTTTAAAATTCATCTCTCTGCCTTTACTCCGTCATGTCATTGAAATACATTGATCCCCACAACCCACACACATACTATGTTTTTCCAACCTCAGGTCATATCACATTTGCAGCTTGCTGTCTTAAAAATATACCTGGAATACATCCCAGTGTATTGATTAGCTTTCAGATTTAAAATGAAAAATATAACTGACTTGGAAGGCAATAAACCAAGCAGTGGGCAGTTTTCTCTATCACTTTTTCAATGAGTAGCACAGCAGCTATCTTAACATTTTCGGGGTAAAAGGAGATCTGAGTGAGCCCTTTAGCACTGTGATAATAAACTTTCTTTCAACACAAGTAGGGGATGTAGCATTGACTTAGAGGTGTTCTGGGAGACAAAACACCCATTCTTTGTTTAAGAAGGAAGTGTGCATGAAGGGAGTCAGGGAGTCTGACTATTCAAAAGCCAAACTAACACTCACAAATTTATTATTTATTTATTTATTTATTTATTTAGAGACAGAGTTGTGCTCTGTCGCCTAGGCTGGAGTGCAGTGGCACGGTTTCACTCACTGCAACCTCTGTCTCCCAAGTTCAAGCTATTCTCCTGCCTCAGCCTCCCAAGTAGCTGAGATTACAGGCATGTGCCACCATGCCCAGCTAATTTTGTGTGTTTTTAGTAGAGATGGTGTTTCCCCATGTTGGTCAGGCTGAACTCAAACTCCTGACCTCAAATGATCTGCCCACCTTGGCCTCCCACAGTGCTGGGATTACAAGCACGAGCCACTGTGCCCGGCCACATATTTATTTTTTGAGTCAAAAGGTGAGTCATTCAAACTAAACATACACATACATGCACCCACAAGCACATATTCCTTGAACATTTACTTCATAACAAAACACTGGGGACTTGGCCTTCTCAAAACTTACATTCTAACTGGTGCAAATAGACTCTATTTTTTTTTTTTTAAATTGAGTAAGGTAATTTTAAAACCTAGAACAGATGTTACTAAAAATGGAAACGTGGGGCAGTGGCATAGAGAGAGACTTAAAAAAAGGTTTGACGGCTATTTTAGAACAAATGCTCTGAATGTCTTCCCTTAAGATGACATATTTTAAGCTGTGATGTGAATAATGAACAATCAGGCATGAACATATGCGAGCATTGTGCACTTTGAGAAAACATTTGTACAAATTTCCAAAGAGGGCCGTGGTTTGAAATTTTCAAACAACTGGGGGAAAAGAGATGGAAAAAAAAAAAACATTGTTAGGACTGAAGAAAACAACAAAGGGTTTTATACGGAGCTAGGGAAAAATAAGATCGGCTCAATGAGCCATGAAACGTGGTATGGATCTCTTTCTACTATAGTCAATAGATTGTTTTAATCAAGACATTGATAGTATGTGATAAATGAAAACAATTTCTGCACACACACAAACACCCAAACATTTGTATTGTGTAGGTATAGTTTTCACAGAAAAAACATCTCTCCTATATCTTTTCTCTGTTGGCATTGTGTTAGCAGAGGCACACACTACTCCAATATCCTACATCTTGTGGAAAAGGTTAATACAGTGTTCAGGGACATATATAGGGCACCAGGTCTTCGATGAGGTCAGAAAACATGTCCAAAGGAATCAATGTGAGCACTGAATTTTGAAAGCTTTAGTGAGAT
The DNA here is from genome assembly GCF_029281585.2 of Gorilla gorilla gorilla. Taxonomy (NCBI): domain Eukaryota; kingdom Metazoa; phylum Chordata; class Mammalia; order Primates; family Hominidae; genus Gorilla; species Gorilla gorilla. Next base: position 38,330,054 of record NC_073227.2, on the reverse strand, counting down.
TAAAAAAAGGAGGTAATTGTTGTCCAAACAAGCAAGAGGAAAAAAGTCATTGAAGTATGGGATTCTTGTCACAGAGATACCAATTTTAATGATATATAATCGTTAAATGATTTTTAGATTTATAATTATTAAAATTCAATAATGATTCTTGCACTACAGCAGGTACTTCCTGAAGTCAGTGATTAATCCTTTTATCTCTTTAGCATGATACTTGGCCTATCTTAACCACTGTCTCAGTAATTGAGAGAGTATACAATTATATTTATTTACTTTCTCTAAGTATTTAACATGTTTGGCAAAACAGAAAAGCTGAAAAATTAAAGTTAGTAGTTGACTCTTAAAACATGGTATTAAAACTGTACCAAACTGAAGCTATAATTTAATGTTTTCTAAGTTTATATACTATCTTACTGAAATTAGAGATGTGTCAATATATGTGAAATATGCTTAGTAGTTCTGTATGTTGCAATACTTCCTTCACCATATTATGAGTGAAGTTACTAAATAATTGCTAAGTCATAAAAGCAAAGTTTACATTGTTTACATTACCATCAGTAATACTGATTAGCCTTTTTAAAAAATGTTCTTTAGTTGAATCAACTTTTACATATAAATTTTTAATTTCTTGATTTTCTCATAAACATATAAATATAAGAAATATACACTCTAAATTCACTCTTATCCCCAAGGTTTTAAATAGTGCAGCTACATTTGCTCAATGAAAATACTTGATAATGTTTAATGGACAAATATTTTATTTACAACAAATATAAAAATCCTTCATGTATACTGGAGACAGAATAGAGAATGGTTCTCCAATTCACAAAAAATATATTAAATATATTATTGTAAGTAAATAAAACATTAATCATTCATTGAACTATTGTACTCTTCAGTAAACATTATAATTTTTCGATATAATCAGATTTTACATCGACACTGATAGGTAGCTAGTAACATGTTCAATTTGCTATTGAAGAAAATGGGGATCAATGTGGTTTACTCAACTCATCTCGGTTGGTAAATGTGGGAGAGGGCTGGATCTGAACTCAAGTCAATCCACTCATGTGTGTCTTCTTAATTTAAACCATGAGTACTTTCAAAGCATGCTTGAGGATTCAGGAATCCTCAATAACATGAATTTCTTTTATTGTGCAGCTCATGCTGGAAAGAGTAGAAGCAAATAAAACTATGAAGGAAGGGGAAAGATAATTCATATATTACCTTTTCTGTTATTTTTATGCTTCTTTCCAACACTCCCTTCCACCTCACCTTTTCTTCTGTCTTACATATCTCCATGGCATAAGTCTTTCTCCTTTGGTCCATGGCCTTCCATAACTATAAACATATCTTATCTGTGTAAACATATCTCTTCAAGAGAAATTATATAAGATATGAGCATAAAATTGCAAACTTAATATAACTCTTCCCCCTATAATTCTCTACAAATGATTTGGTCATTTTTAAGCTTATAAGTGAAATCTTTGTGTGAGTAATATATTTGCAAGTATGCAAATACCACACATGACATATAATTCAGATGTTTGTCTCTTAAAAGATATGGAAATAAGCCAAAAGCAAAGTACTTATAATTGTCCATACTACAGAGAGAAAGTTATGTAGTTTACATAGCCTTAGAGCATCTGTTATCTGAATATGAATCAAAAATACTTTCTTAAAAGATCCTGGGCATATTAATTGAATTGTGATTTTTGTTTCCTAAAGGGAAATGAATCTATAGGCAACTATTGCAAGGAACTATGTAAGAGTAGATGGTGAAATGTTTATTCAATTTTGATAAAAAAGGAAAAATATGATTTCTTCTCTATAATCAGAAGATATTTAAGAATCAGGTGTTTGGATAGGAGGAATAAACGAGGCAAAAAATAGAAAGTAGAGAAAAACTTGGTAGTCAATTTTCTAAGAAGAAATGCCCTTTTCCAAGGTCTACCTATTTGCAAATTATGATCCTCTGTGCCTGGTTTTTGAAGAGAATAATTTATAAATATTGCACCATCCTGTGTCCTACATTGCAGAGCTCCAGTGTTGTAAGGTTTGATGAAATTAAGCATGTCTTCCTTTTTGAAAGATACCAATTTTAATTATTTTTCATTACAAAATAAATCAAATTCAGAACACCTGTAATAAATTACAAACATGACTGAAATACTTTACAGCATCTTCCATCAAGAGGTAGAATCTCTATTCCTCAACGGCTTGAATCTGGGCTTGTCTTGTGACTTGGTTTGAGCAAGGAATCTGATAGAAGTAATGTTTTGGATGTTCTCAGCTTTGGATTCAAGCCCTCTTGAAGCTTCTGTTCTTGCAGGTAAAGAAGCATAAGCTAGCTTGTTGGATAATGAGAAACATGTAGCCCAGTTGCCCCTGTCAGTCCAATTTACAACAAGTCAACCCCTAGAAGCAGAGCTAGGTGACCTGCAAACAAGCAGATATGTGAGTGAGTGAGTGAGTCCAGTTGAAACCAGGAGAGAAACCATATAGCTGAACGAAGCCATGTAGCCCAAGCAGTCATCCCCCAGAACATTGAGCTAAATAAAGGGTTGTGTTTTCAGTCTTTTAAGTTTCTGGGTGATTCTATTATACAGCACAAAATACTGATGCAAAACCAATAAACTGGGAGGCATCAAAATTATTTCAGTTAATTTTTGACAAAAAAATTAAATGAAAAGCTATATTCAGATATTAAGGACACTACTCACACCTTCTTTCTGAATGTGAATTTTTTTCACTTGTCTGGAAATTCGATAGTCCCAGAGCTCTGGTTGCTTGTTTAGCATTGAGATTGGATGAGAGTGGACCAGCCTGCTTGCGGACTCTGGGCCTCTACTAGCCAAGTCTGATGACTCAGGCAAAGGTGGAAATCTTTACTGGTTTTACTTATTATTTTCTCCAGAAAAGAAAATTTGGACCTGTGGTGACATCCAATCACAATTCTCAGAATAATTTAAGTCACTGAAAGACACACCAAGATCATCTTTTGAATAGACGTAAAATGTAAACAAGCATGTTTTATAAATAAACAAACAATTTATTTGAAAGCAAATTAGTTTTAGATTTTAACTTCAAAGTTGAAATAAGAGCAGATTTATTTCTCTAGTAATGTAACTGTTGACAGAAAACAAAGATTGAATAAACAAAATGTGGTTGCTACTTCCGGCCTCCACAGGATCCATCAGTTAGGAAAAGGAGTGTATCTACCTCCAGTGGGTAGGGGTGTGGATAAAATTAAAGTTCTTACAACATGCGTCCCATCACGTCATCATGTCCATAGAGAAGAGGGGACTGGTCACTGCAAGGTAGTGAATTCCTGAAGGAACTAGGTCAGCTTTGTCACTTAAGACAAGCCACCAATTTTACTATGGGCCTTCAGGATGGGTAGCATCCCTGATACTAGCGAAAAAGGATGCCTCTTTTCCACAGTCTTTCCAAGAAGAGAGCTCAAGAACACACACTTTTAAGTGGCTAGTTGGGTAACTTGGGAATCTTTTAAAAAGCGATTCTCAACCTGTGGCTATTTCTCCCCTGAGACATTTGGTAGGATCTGTAAACATTTTTGGTTCTCAGACGATGCCCATCTCTTAGATCCTTGATGGTTCCAATATTCTACAGCTCCAAATGTTGTAGAAGTTGTAGGAAAGGTGACTTACCTCAAATCTCTAGATGAACAGACTGCCTTGCCCAAACAAAACCAGTATTCAAAGACTGAAATAAGTTCCTATGTTGTCGAATGTGCAGTCACCAGCAAGTGGCCACAAGAATCAATAATAATCTGGAAGACGTGCTTCCACTAAATAAACAAAATAAAATACCGGTAACAGACTCAAAAAAGATAGAGATTTGTAAACTGCCTGATGAAGAATTCATAATTGTTTTTAAAAAGCTCAGAAAATTTCAAGAAAAATACACAGAAACTATATAGTGATATCAGGTAAACAATAAACAATGGGCAAAATGAGAAATTTAACAGAAAGCCAAACATATATAAAAAAAGCAGAAATTCTGGAGCTGAAAAACTATAAAGAAGGAAATTTAAAATGCAATAGAGACTATCAACAGCAGAATGAGTAAGAAGCAGAAAAAAATATATGAAGCAAAGACAGTTTATTTGAAAATGTACACTCAGACGGAAAAATAAAAGAAAATAAGAATGATTTTGGAACATCATCACAAGTGCAAATATTCAAAGGACAGAATTTAAAGGAGAAAGAGAGACAAAAAAGCAGAATACTTATTTTAAAAAAAAGGCTAAAAACTTTCCAAATCTGGGAAAAGTTAAAGGTGTTCAATCATATTTAATCCATATAAGACAATACCAAGGCATGTTATAATAAAACAGGAAAATGTAAAAAACAGAGAGTATCCTAAAACATCAAGATAAAGAAAACATATTATGTATAAGGGAGTTTTAGTAAGGCTACCAGCAGACATTTTTAGCAGTAACCTTAGATTCCAACAGAGAATGGGATGATGTACAGTAGTTTCCACATTATCCATCAGTAATATATTTCAAGACTCCCAGTGGATGCCTGAATCTGCAAATAATACCAAATCTTGTATACGTGACACTTTTCCTATGCAGTAATATTTGGGTAGAGTGTCCATCATGGCTATATGGGACAAAGAGAAGATTCACATCTTGCATAGGATGGAGAGGATGACACGAGACTTCATCATGTTACTCAGAATGTCATGCAACTTCAAACTTATGAATTGTTTAGTTCTAGAATATTTTATTTAATATGTCTGGAACACTGTGGACAACAGGTAAATGAAACCATGGAGAGGAAGATGGTGGATGAGGAAATACTACTGTATTCAAAAATGCTGAAGAAAAAGACTATCAACCAAGAATACTTTACGAGCTAAGCTGTCCTTCAGAAATGAAAATTGGTTAAAGGTTTTTCCAGACAAACAAAAGCTGACATCGTTCACACATTAGACCTTTCTTCTTTCTTCAAAAGAGAGCTTTTCAAAGCGAAAGCGAAGGATGCTAATTAGTAATTTGAAATGATATAAAAGTATAAAACTCACTGGTAAACTAAATATATACTTAATTTCAGTATATTCTAAAAATAAGGCCAAGTATATGTTGCCTACAAGAGGCTCACTTCAGCTTTAAAAGTGATGGGATGAAAAAAATATACCATGTAAATGGAAATCAAAAGAGAGAAGAAGTAGCTATATTTACATGAGATAAAATGGACTTTAAGCCTAATACTTTAAAAACAAGGAATATATATTTATTATATATTAATAATATAATAAAAAGGGTCAACTTGTAAAAAGGATATAATATTTGTTAATATTTATCAAAAGGATATAACAATTTTGAATATCTATTAATATTTGCTGTATATAATTCTTCCTTCAATGCGGGTGTGTACCCTTAAAGCTGAAGTGAGCCTCTTGTAGGCAACATATAATTGGCCTTATTTTTTAAAAATTCATTTAGCCAGTCTATGTCTTTTAACTGGATAGTATAATTCCTTTACATTCAAGGTAATCGTTGATATACCTGAATAGACAGACAGATAAACATTCTCTGTGATAGCCCATATATTAGGCCACAAAGCAAGTCTTAACAAATTTAAAAAGATTGAAATCCTATCAAGTATCATTTCTAAATATAAAGGTGTGAAACTAGAAACCAATAATAGGAGGAATTTTAGAAACAAATAAACATGTAGAAATTAAACAGCAGGGTCTCCAACAGTCTATGAATCAAAGAATAAATTTTTTAAAAAATTAAAAATATCATGAGACTAACAAAAAATGGAGACACGACATATCAAAACTTACGGAGTGCAGCAAAAACAGTTTTACAAGAAATGTTCATAGCAGTACACTCCTATATCCAAAAAAGAGAAAAATCTCAAAAACAATCCAGCATTACTTACTCGTCAAGGAACTAGGAAAAAAAGAACAAAGCCCAGAGTTAGCAGGAAATAATAAAGATCAGAGCAGAAATGAAATAAAGACCAGAAAAATGATAGAAAATATCAGTGAGAGTAAGAGTTGGTTTTCTAAAAAGAAAAGCAAAGTTGACAAATTTTAGCTATATTAGTGAAGAGAAAAAGAGAGATGATACAAATAAAAAAATCAAAAGTGAAAGAGGAGACATTACAACTAATATCACAGAAATATAAAGTCTCAAAAGATATTACTATGAACAATTATATAATACCAAAAAATAGATAATTTAGAAGAAATGGATTAATTTCTAGACACATGCAATTTGTCAAGATTGAATCATGAAGAAATAGAAAATCTGACAGGCAAAAAAATGTAAGAAGATTTATTTAATAAAAATAAATTTCTCATTAAAAGAGAAGCTCAGGACCTGACAGCTTTACTGGTGAATTCTACCAAATATATAAAGAAGAAGATCAATCCTTCTCAAACTCTCCCAAAAAACTGAAGAAGAAGGAATACTTCTAAACTCATTGCACATCACCATCATTACTCTGATATCAAAGTCAGACAAGGACACTAAAAGAAAATAAATTTTAAACCAGTATTCCTGACAAACGTGTATGCAAAAATACTAGAACACCAAATTTAATATTACAGTAAAATGATTATTCACCATAATCAATTGGGATTTATCTCTGGAATTCAAGAATGGTTCAACATATGCAAATCTATAAAGGTGATATGCAATGATAAGAGAATAAAGACCAATAGATCATCTCAATAGAGGCCAAAACACATTTGGCAAAATTCAAATCCTTTCATGATAAAAATTCTCAAGAAATTTTATGTAGAAGGAATGTATCACAACACAGTAAAAGTCATATATGAAAAACCCACAGCTAACATTCTACTCAATGGTGAAACACTGAAAACTTTTCCTCTGAGATCAGAAATAGGAAAAGAATGCCTACTCTTGCCACATCTATTTATCATAGTATTGGATATTTTAGCTCAAGTTATTAAGCAAATGAAAGAGAAGAAGGCATCCAAATCAGAAAGAAAGATATTAAATTGTCCCTTCTTGCAGATGGCATGGTTTTCTATGTAAATTATATATATAATATAATATAATATATATATAATCCTAAAAAACTTTGGCAAAAATATTCTTAGAACTAATAAATGAATTGCAGGATACACAACAGACAAACAAAAATCAGTAGTGTTTCTATACACTAATAACAAACTATTTGAAAAAAATCAACAATTCCATTTACAGTAGCTCCAAAAGAATTATTTAGGAATAAATTTAATGAAGCAGGTAAAAGACCTGTACACTGAAAACTATAAACCACTGATGAAATAATTTGAAGACACAAATGGAGAGATATTTGGTGTTCATGAATTGGAAGAATTAAAATTGTTATAATGTCCATACTACCCAAAGTGATCTACAGATTTAATGAAATCACTATCAAATTGTCAATTACATTTTTCAAAGAAATAGAAAAAATCCTTACATTTGTATGCATTCACAAACAACTCCAAATAGCCAAATAAATCTTAAGCAAGAAGATAAAAACTGAAGGCACTATACTACCTGATGTCAAATATGATACAATGCTATAGTTATTAAAGCAGCATGATACTAGCATAAAAATAGATGGAACAAAATAGAGGGCCTAGGGAGAAACCTACACATTTATGGTCCATTGATTTTTGACACCATACTCAAAAATTAACTCAAAATGAAACACCTGACACCTGTAATCCCAGCACTTTGGTAGGCCAAGGTGGGCATATCACCCGAGGTTGGGAGTTTGAGACCAATCTGACCAACATGGAGAAACCCCATCTCTACTAAACATACAAAATTATCCAGGCGTGGTGGTGCATGCCTGTAATCCCAGCTACTCAGGAGGCTGAGGCAGGAGAATTGCTTGAACCCAGAAGTGGAGGTTGTGGTGAGCTGAGATCAGGATATTGCACTCTAGCCTGGAGAACAAGAGTGAAACTCTACCTAAAAAAACGACGAAACATAAAACCTGAAACGGTAAAAGTACTAGAAGGAAACTTAGAAGAAAAGCTCCATTACGTTAGTCTGGGCAATGATTTTTTGGATATGACCCCAAAAGCACAGGTAACAAAAGGAGAAATAGACAAATGAGATTACATCAAACTAAGAGACTTTTGCACAGAAAAAGAAACAATCAACAGAGTGAAGGCACAACCCACAGAAAGGGAGAAAATATTTGTAAACCATATTGCTAATGAGGGATTAACATCCAAAATATATAAGGAGCTTAGATAACACAAAGGGAAGAAAACAATACCCCAATTTAAAAATAGACAAAGGATCTGATAGACATTTCTCAAAAGAAGACGTGCTAGTAATTGGTCAAAAGGTATATGAAATGACTCTCAACATCAGTAATCATCAGGGAAATGTGAATTAAAACCATAATGAAATACCGCCTCATACCTGTTAGAATGGCTATTGTCAGAAAGACAAAAGATAAACATTAGTGAGAATGTGGGGAAAAAGAATCTTTGAATGTGCTGGTGGAAATGTAAACTAGTAAATGTAACCATTATGGAGAACTCTACGGTGCTTCCTTGAAAAATTAAAAACAGAGCTACCATATAATTTGGCAATCCCACCACTGGTTATATACTCTAGGAAAATTAAAAACTATATGATGAAGAGATATTTCCACATGTATTTCCACATGTATTCCACATGTATTCCACCAGTATTCATGCATTTCCACATGTATTCCACCAGTATTCACATTAGCCAGGGTACATAATCGACCTATGTGTCCATCAGTGGATAAGGAAAATGTGGTATATATACACAGTGGTATACTATTCAGCCTTGAAAAAGAGGAAATTCTGTCATTGACAACAACATGGATGAATCTGGAGAATATTATAATAAGTGAAATAAACCAGGCACAGAAAGACACTTATATTTAGAATCTAAAAAATTTACCTTATGCAAATACAGAGAAGAATCATGGTTACCAGGAAGTTGGTGTGGATGTGGGGATTTGAAGAGTTGACGGGATATTGGTCAAAGAATACACAATGTTAGGAGAAATAAGTTTGGGGGCTGGGCGCAGTGGCTCATGCCTGTAATCCCAGCACTTTGGGAGGCCAAAGAAGGCAGATCACTTGAGGTCAGGATTTCAAGACCATCCTGGCCAACCAAAATGGTGAAACCCTGTCTCTACTAAAAAAAATACAAAAATTAGCCAGGCGTGGTGGTGCGCAGCTGTAATCTCAGCTCTCAGGAGGCTGAGGCAGGAGAATCACTTGAACCTGGGAGGTGGAGGTTGCAGTGAGTAGAAATTGTGCCATGGCACTCCAGCCTGGGTGACAGAGTGAGACTCCATCTAAAAGAAGAAAAGAAAAGAAGAGAAGAGAAGAGAAGAGGAGAGAAGAGGAGAGAAGAGAAGAGAAAAGAGAGAAAGAAAGAAAGGGAGGGAAGGAAAGGAAAGGAAGGAAAGGAAGGAAAGGAAGGGAAAGAAAGAAAGTTTTAACAGATCTATTGTACAATATTGTAACTATAGTTAATAGCAGAGTAATTTATTTTTCAATATCATTGAGTGTGGATTTTATGTGTTCTCAACACAAAAAATTATAAGTATGTGAGATAATGCATATTTTAATTAGTATAACTTGGCTATTTCACAATGTATACATATTTCAAAACATGTGCATTAAAAATATACGTTATTATTTTTATTTGTCAGTTAAAAGAATACATAAATAAGTTAACAACAATAAGAAAGCTCAGTGACAGTCTTAACATGGAAACAAAACTGTTGCTTTTAAATTTAAATTACTTCATTATAACAAAATCATGTTATTCTATTTATAATTGACAAACTACAATTTTCAAATGATTTAGGCAAAAGCTGGTAAAACAATAAGGCCTGGTCCCCAAAGGAAAATTCCATAACATAATTTACTATAATAAATTTACCAAATACCTTAATAAAATCTCTTTATTATATGATTTTAGCTTTACAGAGAAATGTTGTGCACCTTGTTAACAATAGACAAAATCACTGTTTATGAATCTCATTTGTTACACAAATTAAAAATTGTATATTTCATGGGATCATTTCAGGGCCTTGGGGCTTAGGAAGGGAATTTTTCTAAGTGTCTCTCACAGTATTCCATGCAACAAATGTCACTGAACGTATGAAAAATAACATAATGTCTTCCCTTTTTGAGAGGAGTTGGAGGAAATTTCTCATTTTATTAAATCCTCAGTGAACATACCTTAAACATGATTAAACTTAATTTCCTTTTTTATGTTCCTTTTTTAAAATTTTCATTTAAAAAAATTTTGTAGAGATAGGGTCTCACTGTGTTGCCCAGGCTGGTCTCGAACTCATGGCCTCAAGCAATCCTTCCACCTCAGTCTCTCAAAGTGCTGAGATTACAGGTGTGAGCCACCAGGCCAGGCCTATCTCCTTTTTTGAAAAGTTATAGTGTAAATCATGATTACATATTTATTATTTCAAAGGTGATTTACGTTTATTAAACTTACAGAATTGGAGGGACATTTGATTATATAAAAGGTATTTATTTCCTTCTTTCTAAAATTATATCAAATTGACAACTACTTATCATTTGGAAGTTAAGCCAAAACCAAAGATTATTTTGCTTCTCATACTGTTTATTCTTTTTGTTTTTTCCATTGTGAATTCTCCAAAGCTCACTTGTTATCTTAGAAGTCTTTTTTTATCATCTCATGGAACGAGTGGAAAGAAACAAGTGGGGTAAAGCAATCTAACCTAATGTATTGACTTTTAGAAAAAATAAATGTCAAGCTGTTGTAAAGTTTTAATTTGAGTAACTGTCTTACAAAATGACAGAAAATCAATCTTTATAGAAGTTTAATTATCACCAAGCATATAGTTTAGATTTTTTGAATTTTTTGCTTTTTCTTCTCATTACTTGCAGATCGAAATCTAAACTGTGAGTGTTTTCCTTTTTTTTCTCATCCATGAAAATCATTCTGATGGTTAGTAAATTTATTACTGTGTTCCTTGATTTTAAAGTTATTTCAGGCTTCTTCATTACCTTGATTACATTATCTTATACAGTGACCCACAAAAAAACCTGTTTTTATCTCTTTTATTCTTTGACTTATAAGGCAGTGAAAATACTTAGCAGAATTTTTGCAGAAAATAAAATATCTTTATGCATAATATATATGGAACAGAGAAAGGATTTAATTGGTATTTAGCTTGGAAGCAGATCTCAACATTTATGCTGTCATTCAAAGTTAAACATTTGCCTTTCAAACTCACTCATTTATCCAGCACATTTTTACTGAGCACCTACAACATGCCAAAATGCCCCTAAACAAGAAGATATAGTAATTAAAGCAAAATGAAATTGTGTTCATGGGGCATGTTTTGTAGCATGTTTATTCTAGTTTATCCTACCTATCTTTATTGATGATGGTATTTCCCTTATTTTCAAATATATGCAGTCACCTTTTTAACAAATATTTATGGGGCTCCCACTGAGTCACCTTTGTATTAGGTGCTTGTTAAATAGTGTTGAAATGAATACTGTCTTTGTTGCTCTTAAATTATAAATGGGGAAATAAATGCAAAATAATGAGATTTTAAGTGTGAATAAGGAAGCAAATAAAGAAAAATCCTGGCTAAGAGTGAATTCCAGTACAGATTGGGTGGCTCAGTATTTTCCATAGGGAAGCAAAGTTAAACTGAAAGCTGGAGGAAGGGAAGAAACTAGCCATGCCCAGGAATTCAAATTTGAGTTCTCCTCGTAGAACAGCATTATGCATAAGTACTGAGTTGGGTGAGTTTCAAAGCGTTAATACTGTGAAAGAGGCCATGGCAAAAGAAGGTTGGTGAATGAAAAAAAAAAGAAAAGTATTAAAGGATGTTAGTTGGTGGCAGTGATGATGAGGATCAAGGAGAAGATGGATTTTGGAAGTGTAATTATACAGAATTGGTGATAAATGTTATGTGAAGAATAAGAGAAGAATCAAGGATGCTTCAAATATGCTGGATTAAGCAGCAATGTAAATAGGAATTACCGTTTATGGGGAAAATGAGTACAGTTTACAAACTATGGAGATAGAGACACCCATATGGTGCTCAAGTATAAATGTCAGGTAGATAGTTGACTGTAAGTCAAATCTCAGAGCAAGCGCTGAAATTGAAGTTGCGGGTATAACCTGAGGAGTCTCAGACTGCAATTAAAATAATACAATCTAGTTAGCTCCCCCAAAGAAAGGGTGGGGAGAAGATAATTCCCATATATGCACTTGGATTTCAGTAGAAGAGTAAAATCTGGGAGCATGTATTAGGTAATGGGTATCCAGAATAAATGGTATAAAGCTTTGCCTTCTAGGGGCTCAAGGTCAAGTTGGAAAGATAAGTAAATATCTAAATAGTTATAGGGTAAAAGTATGTACTCGGTACTAATGGAGCACAAAGCAGGAAACATTTAATTCTGCATGCGGGTATTTCAGAGGAGACTTAAAGAAATTTGCCATTGAGCTATTCTGCAAATCTTTACAATACATTAAGTAACAGGCTAATAGGACACGGGGAAGGTCATTCTGGGCAAAAGATTTGAGATAAGAAAGAAGCATTTGAGATCTCTAAGTAATTCAGCGTAATTATGTGATTATAGCCTGTTTCACAATGTAAGATTTAAGTTAACCTTCACTGATGTACTTTTTCACTTTTATTTTACATTCTTGTAGTAATTAACAAATCATATTGCTTTTGTCCTTTGTCTGCATTATATGTTCTCTCCTGATTTGCCCCTTAATCTACACAGGCAAGAAAAAAGTGTCTTTTCTTCTTTTTCAACTTAGACATTCCACAGTTTTGTGCACAGAACAGGAGGTCAACAAACGTATCATTTCCTGAAAGACTGGGCTCTGGTCCCTCTGTCCTTGGTGATCACGGAAAAAAAAACCTTTTAACCAGTGTGAAAAGCAAAGGAATCATACCCAAAACATTACAATGTATCATCATTTCATCCTGTCTGTGATGCCGTGATGTAAGTAAAACGACTCAGTGACCTGAAATTAGCCTCTAATTATAGCTTCAAGTATTATTCTGTACAACTTAGGTTTCCTTAAATTCAAACAGACTCAATATTGAATCAATTTGTTAAACTTACTTATTTCAAGATTCTTAACAGACACAATAATACTAGCATATAACAATTTCTGACATATAAACAATTGTGTGGTTTCACTTACTGAAGTGAGAGTACTACTTCTCAGCTAGAATAACATGCAGCCTAAATGCAAATTAAAAGCAAAATAAGACACTCTAAGTTGAGAACTGCTTGCTGTTGGCTAGAATGGTTTTAGTATTGTTGTTGATCGTTACACAGAAGTATAAGGACAAACACTCGTAAAATAAAAATATAGAGTTCAATCTAACAAATCTGTCTGTCTTGACCCTCTGTCTTTCCAGTATACATTTAAAATGAATAAAGGATTTTGGTTACGAATTCAAAATACTTCAGTAAAATCTGAAGTCTAAAACAAAAACAACAAAAATATCTTGTTGGCAAAAAGCCTGTGTTTTTGAAAAAGAAAATCTCCTAAAAGTGATGCCCCCTCCTCTCCAACTTTTTATAACAGATTTTCTCCCCTAGACTTGGAGCAACTTAGAATCATGAATTGTGAAAATGGATTATGCATAAAGGCGCCAGCCTCCGAGAGCTGTGAGTTTTCCAAATGATAATTTCAAGACAATATTTAACTAAATGCAACCATTGTGTAAGTAGAAGGGCGTTGTCAATATAGACATTTCAGTAGAGAATAGGTGGCAATATTGGATTTCAGGCATTCAATCATTCATTCTGTTATGTGATAATACTGATTATCAAATATTTGTTAACACCAACATAACATTTTGTTAGGTTTTCTGGTAAAACCACAACCATAAACAGAGACCAAATATGCTTTTATAAGGATCAAGTAGCCAATGCCATTTAACCAACAACATATTAGAGACTTTTTTTTAAAGGGCTCCAGAGTTTTCTGACATGTGAAAAAAAACACATATCTCGAGGATCTTACAATGTTTGTGTGCATAAATGTCTACAAAGCCCTTGCAATTTATGGCTAAGTTTAATATTCAATTGAAAACATCCTATTGGTTACACTTTTCCCTTAAGTATTACAAACAATACTCAATGGCTTTTAAGAAATGCTGGGTTACCTGAATTAAATATCCAAATAACTTAGTATCAAGCCTACAATACCATATTTTATATAAAACAATCTGCTAAATTTGTGCTTATCGTTTTACTATAATGTAGAAAGAGATGGCCATAATTTGGGGGGTTTAGGTCTGCAAATTAAATACATTCAGGAAGAAAGAAAGAGAGGGAGGGGGGAAGGAAGGAAGGAAGGAAGAAAGGAAGGAAGGAAAGAAAAAGGGAGAGAGAGAAAGCAAAGAAGGCAAGGGAGGCGAGGGAAGGAATATGGGAGGAAGAAAGGGAGGGAGGTGGGAGCATTTGCTGAAAAACTATTAAGCATCAGGCACCAAACTATTTATCTTTTTCCATGATTCTCAGACACTGTTCTATTAAATTTCAGTATTTTTTTTTAAAGGTAAGGATACCAAGTTTCAAGAAAGTTTATATAAATTTTTATGAACACATAGATAATAAGGACAATAGATGATAAAGGACAGAACCACGATTTTAAGGCATTGACTTTTGATTACTCCAAGATGACACTCTATACTTAAACATAAACTGACTTAACAAATATTTACCTCTACCTAGTTTGATCATTTACCTACTTTGCTGATAAATATTATAATCATCAGCAAAGTTTCATGATATAATGTTTCTTTATACCTCGTTTGTAGCAGGAAAAATAAAAACAAACACACAGATAGGTTTATGAAAACTATTTTTGGATATTTTCTACTCAGCATTGTGAATAAAAATTCAATGAATGATAGCTAAAATTAATAAGAAAGAAATTAAATAGGATAAAGGGCATAATTGTTGACTAAAATGTTTATTTCACTGTTTATTCTACATGTCATTTATAAAATCATTACTTGCTGGAACATCTCCTCTTAATAATAATAGTTAGTTTGTCAGATTTATTTTTTAAAGGCAGTGATTATAAAATGTAAGTGGGATTATGCTGTTTTACTAAATTGCACACATGTAAATTCAAATTCTATAACACAAACATGAGGTCAGCTTTGTTTCCCAATACAAAATTAAACTATACTAAATTACACTATACTAAAGGGAAGTGCTTGGCTAAGGAGGTTTTGCCATCTCAATAAATGACTATCATTTATGCAGTCTGCTCATTTCCCTGCAATGCCTTTGCATGTTCAATAAAAATTGATATGAGTGAAAGGATATGAAATCCCCACCAATAAGGTAGAAAGAAAAAATAACACTAATTTAAAATAGACTTCAGCTACCTGTCATGAGCAAATTAAAAAAGTCTTTAATGGAAAGAAGTGCAGCAGTCGGCAATACCATTACTTAGTCCTGTAGATGATTCAGCTTATTTAAGTCTCAGATATCTTCATATCTGAATCCAATGTGGTTATTATGTGAAATAAGCTTAGCTGTTTCAATTTAATAAGTCTAGAAGTAAAAGGTAAATTGTTCCCATATTAGGTTGAATCTTTCGATATTTAAAATAGCATCTCTTGTGATACCCTGATTTCATATTTTGCTTTTGTTTATTTTGTATTAATCTTAGTCATCATTTGCAAATTTTCCATATTAACTAAAGTGGAATAAACACAGGCATTGTACTTGACATATGTTGGGCTATAAAATGTGGGGGAAAAGTTAAAAAATTTTTCCATTCTATCATGGATTGCTCAGCAAGGTAACTGCAGGAGACTTTCAACTGCTTGTCCCTGCAAGATTGTATCAGTAAACTGACAAGTTCAACCTCCTGTATTTACAGGTTCCTGTTGTTAAACATCATTAAATTCATTGATTGAATCCATGCAATTAAAAAAAACAAAACAAAACAAAGCTGCCACACAGCCAAGGCCCTAACTATAACAGCAAGGAATGTCTTTGAGAAACTGAAATTAAAGACTGAAAACTTGCACTTTTAAAATGTGGATTCACTTACATTCTTTATGTCTCTTTTGGCAGGCACTGTAGTTGGCAGGCGCATAACTGCTATGCCCTTACAGTTAGTGTTATTTGCTTAAAAAAAGTATATGTCAAATAGAAGGCTGGCAAAAATAATAAATAAAAAAGATAAAAATTGGAATGGATTGTTTTGAAGAACCTCTCTATCTCACCACTTCAATTCATTCAACTCTCTAATCATCCATACATCAGTTGACTAAGAAAATATTTTGAGAACCCACTATGGACAAAGAATGTATCACTAATAAGGCGAAAAGTAAATATTCTCCCATTATACAAATTCATTTTTATTGAGATATATTTCACATACTATAAAATTTGCTTTTAAGTGTACAATTCAGTGGTTTTTAGTATTTTTACAAAGTTATGCAATTATTTAATTCCACTACCATTACCTAATTCCAGAACATTTTCATTTCCTCAATAGAAACCATGTATCCATTTGTAGTCATTCACCATGATTTCCTCTTCCTAGATGCTGGCAACCACAAATTTACTTTCTGTCTCTATCGACTTGCCTACTTAGACTTTTTGTGTAAATGGATTAATGTACCATATGGCTATGTCTTTTATGGTTACTTTCATTGAGTACATTGTTTTTAAGGTTTATCCATGTTGTGGCATGAATCAATGCTTTATTCTTTTTTAACGCTGAATGATAGTTCTCTGCATGAATACACACGTTTTCTTTATGTATTAATGAGATGGTGGGCCTTGGCTTATTTCCATTTTGGGGCTATTAGGAATAATGCTGCTATGAACATTACTGTACAGGTTTTTGGACATTTAAAAAGATTTTATTGGGCATATGCCTAGGAGCGGAATTGATGGGTCTTATAGTAACCCTACATTTAACCTTTTGAGGAACTACCTAACTGTTTTACCAGGTGGCTGTAATATGTTACATTCCCAGCAGAAATGTATCAGGGTTCCATTTCTCTACCTCCTTGCCAGTATTTTTTTTTACTTGTCTTTAGGATTAAAGCCCTCATAGTATGTGCAAAGTGGTATTTCAATGTGAGTTAATTTTCTTAGCATTTTCAAAGTAGGTGATATTTTGATAGATATGAAAATAGAAGCATAGAGACAGAGTAATGCAAATAAATAATAGAAAGTAGGGGTGTGTGTGTGTGTATATATATATATATATATATATATGCACACATATAAAATACATATGTATAGTTTCCAAATGAAATTATGCAAAAAAAGCTGTATTTTTTTAAATAAATAACATAATCACAGAGTCAGATCCTCTTTTATAGGAGGAGATATTCATTGATTGGCTTTTGAAGTATGAACACTGTTGACACAAAAGTGAGGCAAGAAAAAACATTTTAAAAAGAGTATTTAATGTAAAATGTATGGAAGTCAAATTGCACAAGGTAATATTGTGAAGCATTGAGTGGATCAATTTTTATTGAGTAGACAGTTTAAAAAATAACAGAAGGGGCAGGCGCCATGGCTCACACCTGTAATCCCAGCACTTTGGGAGGCGGAGGTGGGCTGATCACCTGAGGTCAAGACCAGCCTGGCCAACATGGCAAAACCCCATCTCTACTAGAAAATACAAAAACTAGCCGGGCGTGGTTGCAGTTGCTTGTAATCCCAGCTACTCGGGAGGCTGAGGCAGGGAGAATTGCTTAAACCTGGGAGGCGGAGGTTGCAGTGAGCCGAGATCACGCCACTGCACTCCAGCCTGGGCAACAGACCGAGTCTCCATCTCAAAAAAAAAAAAAAAAAAAAAACCAGAAAAACAAAACAAAAAAAAAACCCAGAAGATTGAGAAGGCATATAACCATTGCATCCGAAACAGAGAAACATAAACATTTGTAGTTACTACACAGGTTCAATGTTTTGAAACAATGAAAGATAATAACAGGCTTACACATCATAATGAGTGGTACATAATAATAAATGTGCTATATCCTGAAAGCTTTATTAAAAAATTCGGAAAGAGATGAAATTTGAGTGTACAAGAACACTTACATTATGTTGGTCAAATGTTAGAAGGAATGATTCAGAATTAGTCAAGCATTGGACAAACTTCTATAACCTTTTGGCTTCCACCATGGGCCTTTTTCTGTATTATGGTATCTTATTGGATCCTCACTCTCTAAGTACATATGGATGTGATTGTTTCTGGATGCTGATATTTTATTTTTGAAGCTTGCTAGGTTACCAGCTTCATTATGTTTGTAGAAAATATTTCACACTAAGTTTCTAGCTATCTCATAATTGAAGGCACATGTTATTGATGGACTGAAACTGAAAAATTAGAAGGTAATAACACTGAATTCTCGTGCTCATGAAGACGACAACTGATCTTACTGTAGGAATAGAACCTCTTCCTGACCATGCCTTTTGGAATAGGCAAGTGGCCTGCTGATCTTGACATTTCAAGAAAGTTCTGGCAAGGATAATATTCTGTGAATGCAAAAGGCGAAGGTGGAAATCAAGAGAATAGTTGAGATATTTTAAAAAATGGCAAATACCAGGTAAAATAATGAGAAAAGTATGGATGTGCCTTCATAGCATGATACGTGAAATGAAAGAGACAGAATTAGCGTAATGTGCACCTGTTCACCTAGAATAGTGTTAAATTAAGTTTATCTTAAAGTTGACTACCTGTAAGTTTGGCCTAAATGTTTCTCCATATATAGTGAACTGTAACCAACTGGATTTGTAAACAGACTGTAAACTACTTATACCAATCACTGTTTCTAACAATTATAGGCAGCCAACTGTTCAAATAAGGCAAAGGCCAAGCTATAACTTATCAGTTGTTTCTGTTCCTCACTTCCAACTTCTGTATGCCACTTTCCCTTTGTCTGTCCATAAATCTCCCATCTTGTGGTAGTGCTGGATTCCCTCTGAACCTATTCTGGTTAGTGGGGCTGCACAATTCATCATCATTTTTTGCTCATTTGAACCCTTAAATTTGTCTAAAGTTTTATTTTAACAGATGATTACAGAAGTGTGATCTGAATTAGAGCTTCTAGCAACTCCCAGGAGCACCAAGTGATCAAGCAAGATACCCATTGGGTTACTCTGCCCATTGCTCCCTTGCAGCAAGTGGGGATCATGGATCAGTTCTCTCTCAGATCCCAAGGCTCCAGGGATTTGTGTTTTGAGCTGTATGATTGTGTTTGAGCAATTCGTAAATCTGAACTGGGTTCAAAAATTATGACAGAAACTAGATTGGGTTCAGAATCAGATCAGATCTGATAATTAACTAGCTTGGATTCAGCTTTAGGCCTCAGACATCTGATTAGAGCAGGCATAAATGGGCAGTAAATGGCAATACTGCAAAAGGTATGAACTCTGACTTTCATGAATTTGCAGGGATTTTTGTGTTCTGCCCCCTTTGCTTCTTTTTCTTGCATGCTTAGGTAGGAAAAAAATTATTGACTAAGTTGATCAAGGGAATCTGAGAGCCAAAGCCAAGATTCAATGTAAAAATGGGATTCTTAACTTCTGAAAAACTGAGTATTCCACCTTCTGGCAATACTTACCTTTTCATGGGTAGGCATTAGGTCCCAGAAGCAGCAAATTCTTACAGAAATGATGCAATCTTATTAAAGTTTGTTTAAAATTACAGTAAAATATTCAAATGAACAGTACTGTACTTTAAGAAGTGCATTTTTAAAGTGAAATGTAATGAATTAGGCTCATCCAGGGATATCTATTGATTTGCAAAAGCTTCTAAATAGATTTCAATATTTTTAATGTCTCTTTCTTAAAAAGATTCTTTATAAAAGGCAAATAAAAACTTAAGTGACTAATTGATAAGAGAAATTGAATCTGCTAACCTCTTGACTTAGTCATGGTCACACCCCAAAGCACTTCATCTAATTCTTAAACAACCATCTCAGGTAGGCATTACTTCTGATAAAATGTAGAGATTAATTTACTTTCAAGGTCACAAAGCTAGTAGAATATGAAAAAAATAGGTTTCTGAATCCAGGCCTCAACTCTATGTGCAATGCCTCTTTTCTAATTCTAATTACTGCTTTGGTTAACAAGAGATAATAATAAAGCTAATTTGCCTCTTTCTGAGATCACAATTGATATTTTAAAAGGTTACAATAACTATACATTTTGCACAACTCACACTATTGCAATACTCCACCAATGGAATATTGCGTGATGAGAAATATCACCACGAAGCTGGGCGCGGTGGCTCAAGCCTGTAATCCCAGCACTTCGGGAGGCTGAGGCAGGCGGATCACGAGGTCAGGAAATCGAGACCATCCTGGCTAACACGGTGAAACCCCGTCTCTAGTAAAAATACAAAAAAGTAGCCGGGCGAGGTGGCGGGCGCCTGTAGTCCCAGGTACGCGGGAGGCTGAGGCAGGAGAATGGTGTGAACCCCGGGGGGTGGAGCCTGCAGTGAGCCGAGATCGCGCCCCTGCACTCCAGCCTGGGCGAAAGAGCGAGACTCCGTCTCAAAAAAAATAAAAATAAAAATAAATAAAACCGTCTCAAAAAAAACAAAAAAACAAAAAACAAAAAACGAAACTGTGTGTCAGGAAAATAATAGTGAAAATAATGACTTCTATAATTCTCATATCTTTAAGAATCCATGTCTCAATAATCAAGCAGAAATAAACCAAGTGAGAATGCTACTCCAATATAAATAAACAAAGTAAACAAATGATTGGTGTTCAGTTTTGGCAATTTTATTGAACCAATAAAATTCTTACTAATAACAATGAAATAAATTTCTGCAAGTATAAATATGACACAGTTTAACAAAACCCATTGTCCTGTACCTATAGATTTTCAAAATGTCATAAAAAGTGCAGTTATGAATTGTTAACATGTTAATACACAGTTTCTTTATTTAAAAAAAAATAGAAAGCTATCCTGGATAAAGTGTTTATAAAAGCTAGGCCCTCTGGTAAAGTAGGCTTGCTTCTTTTTTGGATCTATTCACACTGAATCTAGGCATAGAGAATTCTTTCTTTGAAAGATTCCTTATGGGCTCCACAGTGTACTCCATAATTTTAGTTAAAAAATAGCAGCTAAATTAAAAGACTACCTATTGAAATAAATCAGCCACAAAATACATTTTTTTTTTGGCATGTTAGCTTGCTATCTTGAATTTTTTTTATAAACAAATTTACATCTACAAAAGTAATTCCATTTGTAAGGGTGTCTGAGAGGGAAGACCTGGTCAACAGAAGCTCAACAGAAGCTCTTAACCATTGCTATTTCAATAGTGAGTCTTACCTTTCTTTAAGATCCTTTTCCTGGTCATCTCATCTTAAATGGGCCTTCATGTACAACCATTTTCCTTGCTTTGAGTGAATGATGGTACAATATTTAGGCCTAAAGCCTCAACCCTGTTCTTTTGAGATATAATTTTTCTAACATGTTTCATCCAAGACTTTAGAAGGCAAATTGTTGCCTAACTAAAAATGGCTTAGGGCAATGCAACAGAAAATTAGAAGACTAATAGACTAAATGGGAAAATAAAAACTATTTGAAAGCCAATAAATGAGAATTATTTGTGAAATCTATAAGATCTGCTTGTTTATCTGCATGTCCATATGTGCTATGTGTATGTAACAAAATATGGTATGTAAAGCTAGTTTTAAAATTGTTGGTAAAATAAGAATGGGTTCTGAATTGTCAGTTAAATCTAATTCAGACTTTTTTTTGCCTGAGTTTTCAGACAGGTTCATGATGTCTCTACTATATGTTTTAAGGTAATAAAACTGCTACTTCTGTAATATTTTCAATACTTGCTTGATTTGACCGTAAGCTTATGTTTTGGGATTTGGTTTTCCCATTGGCATGAGATGGCAATCCCTGTAATCACCAGCACTTTGGGAGGCCGAGGCAGGTGGATCACCTGAGGACAAGAGGGACATGTCCTCAGTTGCTAGAGCACCAGCTATAGGGCAGGGTCATGCTCATATGGCTCCATTTTTCCTGTCCCAGCCTTGCCTCCGGGCCATTTTGGGAAGAGTTGGATCCTCCAGGGATTGTCTTCACAGCTGTTTTCTGCCCTGAGCTCTCCACCTGCTATTTAAATTTAGAATCCAAGTGGGCCCTGCCCTTCATAGTCATTCTGGTTGCTATATGGCTATTTGAGATTCAGAAGAACTGGCAAAGATATTAGGGAGGGTACCTGTGTCATAGTTTCAAAATTATTTTCATTAATATAAAATTTTAAAGTTATGTTAATAGATAAACATAAAATGTATGAAACATTTATAAATAAGTTAAAATACTGAAATAATAATTAAACATAAATTCATATTTATATAATTTGGCATGTTATTTTTATATAGTATAGAAAATGTAAATATATTTAGATCTGTTAATAAGCATAAATTTGGAAAAGCATATATTTCTAAAATAATTATGAATTTGTTTACATCTACAAATACTGATATAAAACAATTCAAACTTATTTCATAGATTTTCACTAGAAATTTTGCTTATTAAAAGTTACATATAATAAAAACTGCACAGTATAAGAAAAACAACTTTGTATACAGAGTGTATAAGGAAAAGCAAGATATGTTTTGGGGGAGAAATATTGTAAAGGCATAAAAATGTGTTTTCTAGAAAAATTAATTTGGTTTAGTTTAAAAGTTACTTAAATTTTGTTTCAAATTGAAAAAAAAATTAAAAAGATATAGACAGAACTAAATGAATTTAGAAAGTTCAAAAGAGAAAAACATTTGTAAGCAGTTATAAAAAAGTTGGTGGAAATCTTACGTGGTCAAAAGCTGACTAAGAAAAGATGGATTTGTTTATAAGATTGTATTAAAATTAGCTTTAGTACTGGTAATACACTAATTCAAAAGTAAAATTTGGTTTTCTCTTTTGAACAAGATTTTTGTGTTGTATTAAGACGAGATAGTAAAAAATTTTGTTCACCTTTTGAGTAAACTGCAAAAAAAAAAAAAAAAGGAAGAAGTGCAGAGAGGAGAGCACATTATTTCTCATGCTGCCTTTATTGGGTCTTTTGATTAGATAACTGAATCTCTTCTCTATTGATGAATAAAGATTTTTGCTTTTTGTAACATTTTAATTATTTATATTAAATATTTATATGTATCATTTAATTTAACGTTGGCTAAATAAATGACTATTATTTAATAGTGACCTGTGATCCTATTTTAGTCAAGTGTTTCAAACCTTTAACATATTTGACTGGCTTCCCTAAATCAAATTTCAAATTCAAAATTAAATATTTTTTCACCTAAAACTAACTTTGGGATGCTACAAATGACCACTGCAGCATCAAAAAAGTGATTATCAGGCTTTTTTATATACTATTTTATATGGGAATCATTGTCAAATAAGAAGTTATGTATAATTTTTTTGAGTTACATTTTAATGGATATATTATTAATATGTATCCCCAAATTACATGAGATTCCTTAAATTCTGATATGTTGTGGTATATGTTATCAGTCATAATTATGGTTCTTATGTTAAATTATTACAGGTCACAAAAATGACCAGACCTTCTTGTCAATTCCATCTTTAACCATGACCATAATAAGTCTCATCCACAGTTAATGGCTTAATTCTCATACATTTCCTGAAAGCTATTTACAAGAAAATGGACTTATAAGTGTGGTGTCTTCCAGGAAGTTTATAAAAAGAATAAAATAACCCTGAAAATAACTCTTCTATAAAAGTTTCTGCTGATTTTAGGACCATATCATTTGGACAGGGTAAAAGTTTC
The DNA here is from genome assembly GCF_029281585.2 of Gorilla gorilla gorilla. NCBI lineage: Eukaryota > Metazoa > Chordata > Mammalia > Primates > Hominidae > Gorilla > Gorilla gorilla. The sequence continues at coordinate 38,306,227 of NC_073227.2, read as the reverse complement.
CAGAACTCTATTGAAGACACCAACTAGTTACAAAGCTGCTAACCCAAGCAGAACAAGAAATAATTGAATGCCAATAAAACACTGTCAGATTTTCATGCTAAATCAGCCAGTTCAGAAATTATTTAGATATGTAATTTGGATGAACTCCATGGTCCAAGTCAAATTACCTATGATAAGCCATCTGATAAACAGTGGTATGGACTCAAATTGGAGAAACAAAATTGATAATCAGGAGGATATGCATTCAAAGTATAGACTCATGAAGAGCCTGGACAGCTGCCTAATCGTTCCTGAGTCCTTAAAACATTCATTATTGAAAGCTATATACCACATGAATCCTCATGAAAAAGATAACATGATCCAAATAGAAAAAAAGATCTTTCTTTCTTTCTTCTTTCTTTCTTTCTTTCTTTCCCTTTTTTTTCTTTGATGGAGTCTCACTCTGGCATGATCTTGGCTCACTGAAACCTCTGCCTCCCAGGTTCAAATGATTCTCCTGCCTCAGCCTCCCTAGTAGCTTGGACTACAGGCACACACCACCACACCCAGTTAATTTTTGTATTTTTAGTAGAGACAGGGTTTCACCATGGTGGCCAGGATGGTCTCCATCTCTTGACCTTGTGATCCGCCCACCTCAGCCTCCCAAAGTTCTGGGATTACAGGCATGAGCCACCATGCCCAGCCAGCTGGGCATTATTTCTTCAGTCTCCTTTTTCATGGTTTAAAGTAAATAAGACAATGATTAAAAATGCATTCCTCATAATAGACTCTATAACTGATTCTACTGCAAAGACTATAGTTGCACCACATACATCTATGATTCTCTTGCTAAAGTGGTACTAGATAATAGAATTTCTCTAGATTACTTATTGGCTCTACAGAAGAAATATCTGTGCAGTTGACAACACTTCTTGTTGTACAGGAATTAATACATCAGGTATTATAGAGATTCAGCTGTAGGGGATTAACAAACAGGCTACTTGGTTGAAACAAGACTCTTTATGTAGATCATTCTTTGATCTCTTTGATTTTTTTTTTTAATTGGGTTTGGTTCATGGGGACCCTGGCTAAGGAGAATATGCCAAACTGTTGATATCATCTCCCTGATATTTATGACATTAGTCACCCTGGTATATTGCATATTCTCAGAAGTTTAAATGTTTGCATGCAGCCATATGTAGCATATCAAATGGTCCCTCTTTGACTAGAATGACAAAAACTTAAAGAAATGCATCATCATGAGGAAACTGTATGAATGATACGCTGACACCAGAAAGCCAAAATGATGTTAACTAAGAGTAGTGCTAACACCTCAAGCCTTGGTCACACTCTCAACTAATTGACCAAAAGCAGGGGGATGTTAAACAAAATTACTGGAGGCCAATTATTTTTGACTGAGCTCATGCACTAGGCCCCTACAGAACACACCAGAACAAACCAAAATGAAGTCACTCAAACTAAATGACAACATAATCAAACTGAAACTTAAAAAATCAGATTGACCTCAAAACGGCCATTTTTTTCCTTAATATAGAAAACTCCAGCATAATAAGGAGGTGCCCTCTGATCTAACCTTTCCAAAAAGTAACCTAAATTAACCTAAACTTCTTATTCCCTTGCAAAACCCACTGTTCTGCAAGATCAGGATAACACTCACATTTATATTTTATTGACCAGACTTCAGTCACCTAGCCTAGCTACAAAACATGTTGGAAAATCTTCCCAGGTAAATATTTTTCCTGCTGAAAAGGAGGACAATGGAAATAGGTGAAAGATAATGGAGAGTCTCTTTCACATCCCCTCTGATAAACAATCACTGTAAATCTTCTTATAACCAAGCAATTTTAAGACTGTCAACTCTTGTCTCGCAGATAAGAAAATTGAGTTTTCAAACAGGGAGTAGAATATTTGTTCTTTCCTACCCTGTACCACATCTTTTGATCTCAAGAAGTTAGCCGTTCATGCCAAAATCTTCCTCAGATACCTAAAGCAAGGCTGGTGTATTGTGAAATAGCAGAGATGTGTGTTATGGAAACTTTCAGCTCAAGTTAAAAGCACTCAGAATATTTTGTGGTCATCATGAATATTTCTGGTACCTTTAGGGGCACTATGCTTAATTTTAAGTACATTTCGATGATACTATTCATTGAATAAATATTGAAATTAATGCATTCCAAGAATTGTGTTAGGTCTGATAATTCCTTTAAAAGAGAATAATACATCCTTTCAATTTTACAAGAGGTAAATTCTTAGTAAATGCATTCAAAGGGAATAGAGAGAAAGAACTGCCTCCACCTGTTTTGAGAGAGACAAGATTTAAATATATTCAACCACTAAAATAAAAGTGTTGAGGGTTATTTTCTCTTTGAAGTATTCTTCAACAAGTACACTTACCTGCAGAAGTATGCTTGACCATTTTCATGACTCAAGTATAAACATAAAAATGATGTTAACTGGAGATGAGTGTTTTTCATTGGAAAAAACACAGCGTACTCAACTAGAGAGTGTGCCACGGCTAGAACAATAAGTTTCAATTAGTGCGTAGCCATAAGTCTTAAGGATATTTAATTTTCCCTTTTGTATGCGAAACACTGAAATGATGTGTGTTACCTGCAACATGCTTGACAAGGAAAGCCAGGCAGTGTGCTAATTCTTCTAGTGAGTTGCTGAAGGTGAGGTTGGACACAGAATCCTTTGGGATGTGACTTGGTGGGTTATTTGTTACTCATCTTCTTATAACATGTATCAGAAAAAAGATAACATAAGCTACTTATTATACAACATAATATGCATGGTTTTAGACACACAGTTTAATTAAATAAAACTATTGGGCCTGGCACGGTGGCTCACACCTATAATCCCAGCACTTTGGGAGGCCAAGGCGGGCAGATCACGAGGTTAGGTGAAACCCCGTCTCTACTAAAATACAAAACGTTAGCCAGGCATGGTGGTGCGTGCCTGTAGTCCCAGCTACTTGTGGGGCTGAGGCAGGGGAATTGCTTGAACCTGGAAGGCAGAGATTGCAGTGAGCCGAGATTGCGCCACTGCACTCCAGCCTGGTGACAGAGACTCTGTCTTTAAAAACAAGCAAACAAACAAACGAAAAACTCTTGGATGAATTATGCATTGTTATAATCTGTTAGCCAGGGCATGGGTTGTAGGTGAACTGAATATAAATTTCGTAGATTTAAATGCACTGCATTTGGACAAATACGCATTTTAGGATGAAAAATCGTACAATTTCAAACATTTAATATTAAACTTCAAATGGTTTATCTGCTTTCAGATTTGAGAACTAAATACCAAAGTCTTTTGTGATTGAAACACAATGATAGTTTGCCATTTATTGTATTTCATCACTTCCATTATTCACACGTATCTAATTTAATCAATTACTCTAATTATAGTCTTCTGATTAACAAAGGATATAAAATTACATTTTATTGAGTTAAAAATGTGAGTATAATATCTATTAATGTTCTCTGGTATTCATAAGTTAGAATGAGATTGTACTATCTTACTGAATTCAAAAATATTTCCATTTTTGCTGCCCTCTTTATTTGGCATATTGTCTGTCTTCTGCACTGGCCCTAAAGATTTGTTGAGATTTATCGGTATCATTGCCACTGCAAAACAACATTTTTACAGCAATACCCTCTTTTAATATTTTAAGATTAAAAGATGCAGTATTTCAGATAGATGATTATGTTTCTAAGAATCCTTACCTTACTATATTGTAGCAATCTGAGGAAATCTAATTTTGCATTTGCTAAATATCCCTAAGTGCTTTATAGCTACCACAAATCATTTTGATGCAGGGAAAACATAAGACTTTTATTACTATAGAGCAGATAATATTTAAAAAACGTGTCTGTCATAGAATTTTTTTCTAAAGAACTTTTTGTAAACAGTCATATTTAATTTTCATATTCTGATGCAACTATATTATGATTTAGATTTTACAGATGAGAGAAATGAGATCCAGAGAAGTCAACAAACTTCCTCAATATTACATAACTTAGGGACTTCAAGTCTAAGACCATATAAGAGATCTTGTGAGTCTAAATCTAGTGTTCATTTTACTATACTACTTTGCATCCAGAAACTGATTTCTTCTGGGCAGGTCAGGCATACCTCCATGAGGCTCTTTCTCAGAAAAAATTTCATGGTTGGCAAAATTAAACTCAAACCCAAAATACATTGTCAGAATCTGTTTGGACTGCTATAACAAAATACCATAAAATAGGCAGCATATAAACAGCAGAAATTTATTGCTCATAATTCTGGAAGCTGGGGATCCCAAGATCAAGGCTCTGGAAGATTCAGTGTTTGGTGAGGACCTAACTTTGGATTAGAGAACTATCAGGCCTCTTTTATAGGGGTACTAATCCCACTGATGAGGGCTCTGCCACCATGACCTAATCACCCCCAATGGCCCTACTTTCTAATACCATCAACTTGATGGTAAGGATTTGGACAGAGGAATTTTGGTGGGGCGGGAAACACACATAAACATTCAGACCATAGTGTACCTGTCTTTTTACTTTATTTAGAGACCAAACAGTTCCTTTTAACTGTTGCTTTATATTTATCTTTACCTTCAAATTCAGCGCCTTTAAAAAAAAAAGAGCTTAAATTCATTCTCTGTATTTTATCATTTTTCACTCCATCTTAAACCTTTTTCAGACTTCTGCCACTGCCACCAACTAAGACTGGTCAGTAAAAATGACTTTCTAGTGGCCATTCTTAACAGACTTTTAAAATCTGCCGTCTAGATCTATGAGGTTTTTTTTTTTTTTTTTTTTTTTACTTGACAGGTGCCTTTTCTAAAACCCTCTGTAATGGATTAAATTGTGTCCCCTCAAAATATATATTTTGAAGAGCTAACCCCACGTGACCTCAGAAGGCAACCTTATTTGGAAATAGAATTACTGCTGTGTAAATAGTTAAGATGAGGTTATACTGGAGTAGTGTGGGACCCTAATCTAATATGGCCGGCATTCTTACAAAAAAGGAAAATTTGAGCACAGACATACCTGCATATAGGAAGGAGGCCATGTGAAGATGAAGGCATAACTTTTGGTGATTGATATGGTTTGGGTCTGTGTCCCTGCCCTAATCTCACATCAAATTGTCATCCCCTGACGTGAGGTGGGCTCTGGTGGCAGGTGATTGGATCATGGGAGCGGATTTTCCCTTTGGTGCTGCTCTCATGATAGTGAGTAAGTTATCGTGAGATCTGGTTGTTTAAAAGTGTGTGGCGCCTCCCCAATCCCACTTCCTCCTGCTCCGGCCATGTAAGATGTGCTTGCTTTGCCCTTCACCTTCCACCATGAGTGTAAGTTTCCTGAGGCCTCCCCAGCCATACTCCTGTATAACCTGTGGAACTATGAGCCAATTAAAGCTATTTTCTTTATAAATTACCCAATCTCAGGTATTTCTGGGTAGCAGTGTGAGAATGGACTAACACAGTGATGCTTCTATTCATCAAGGAATGCTAATGACTGCAAGGAAACCCTTGAAAGCTGGGGAGACACATAGAACAGATTCTCCTCATAGTCCTCAGAAGGAGCCAGCCCTGCTGACAAGTTGATCTCAGGCTTGTAGCCTCTAGAACAGTGAAATAGTAGTATCTGTTACTTAAGACCCTCACTTTGTAGTATTTCCTGCAGTAGGACTGATGAACTAATATATCCTCCCAATTTTATTTTCCTTCTATAAATTCACTATTTTCTCTAGGCTCTTTTATCATTTATATGATTTTCTAGATGTCATAATAATTTAAATTTTCCATCTAAATCTAAATTATTCTTTGTCAATACCACAAACACTGGTCCTCTACCATAATCTGTTCTTGAGTATCACACATATTTGGTAAATATTAAAATCTCATAGTTTTAACTACCACCCATTTATATATACAAACCACCCACGTCTTCTAAAATCCAGGTACAAATTGTCCAACATATCTAAAACTATGTTTATTATATTTCCCTACCTTCTTACCTCTCCTCTATTTCCTCTTTTGGTGTAAGTAACCCATTTGACACAGTTACCCAAGCAAGAAATCTGAAGGTCTATTTAGATTCCTCACTTAACTTCATGACCTACATTTAAATGGTAAATAAGCTTTGGAAATTATATCTCCTTAATATTTCTTGAGTAAATTTATCTATTTCAACTACCTTATTTCCTCTTCTGATAAACTGCATTAGTTAAATAACTTCCTGCTTTTTGCCCTTTACTCCTCCAATTAAAGAAGTCTGACAACGCTAAGACACAAATAAATCATGTCCTGAATTGTTGGTCTATGACTCCATTATTCTGGAAACCTTTCTGTAGTGGTAGTATACTACATTCCCACCCCTACCTTCCCATTCTGTTTTGTGAAATATAATATAGTGTATGGTGACTCTCAATACACACTAGTGAAAATAACAGTTTTAAAATCCAATTTCTTTATGCAACACATCAAAAGCTTTTTAGCATCTAAATCATAATCTCTTTAACCTTAAATAAGAAGTAATGCATTTCAATTTCTGTTCTTTTGTGATGATGAAATGTTGCAGATTTAAATCAATTTACATTAGCATTTTCATCATCTTGATAGGTTTAAAGCACCCAATACAAAGACTGTTTGTCCCCTGTCTACTTTATATATTTTACTTCCTATCCTTTCTAAAATACACACACACACAGACACACACACACATGCATGCACAGTCCTCTGTCTCTCTTTTTCAATAGTTTCAACATGCTATAGACATATGAAACATATTTTTGAGTATCTTTTTTAATGTCTTTTTGTGGAAGTCTGGATGAGACCTACTGAACATGTTTTTATTTATCTATAGGTAACTCATTAAAAGAAAAAATTTCAATTTTATAGAAAATGTGTTTGAATACTTTTAAAGGTCTTTTGTAATAGCGTTTCTGAACTTCAAATGGAATTTTTATATTTTGGCATTTAGCATTCTTTGTCATCCATTTATTAAGCAAGTTAACTTGCTTTTGTTGCTTGAACTTTGGTGTTCTATTTATATATATCCACATGGCACAAATTTATTCCACAAAAAATTTCATGATAGCACGGAAATTAATTATATTCTTAGAGTTCTATAATGTTTTGACTTGTATAATTCTAATAGAATCTTTTTTTGCTGGTTTTTGGGGAAGTAGGGAACAAGAAAATCACTTGTATCCTTATAAGTCAGATGCTACCTTTCTTTCAGTGATATATTTAATATTGTAAATGAAATTACGTATTAACAGTTTCACTGTTTTATTTTTTCTAACTTATCTTCAATTTTTAATACAATAAGCAAGATTTCCTTCTGAGACTGGTTCTTAGAAACTAAAAAATACATTTTCTTAGACTACCAGAGGTCTCCTTCATCAAAAAATGTCTGCCATACTCACACAGTCATTAAGACCAATGCAACCTTGGAAGATTTTAACTAATTACAAACTGTCAATTAAGTAATGAATTAAAATTAAAGGAGATAACATGGGACAGGCTTGGCAGTATGGAAAGGTTATTTGGGTAGTTTTGCTTTTATTCTTTAGCCCATACTTTATAGAAAGCTGCGATTTTCCTAAGATAGGAAACTGGAGGAGATTTAAGCTTGTGTAAGTCACTTAACCTTATGGGGTATCTGTTCTCTTATAAAGGAAACGGTAAGAATGGATTATATAATACCAAAATCTCTTCCAGCTTTAACATTCTATGTTCCAATACATATCAGTAAGGGCTGTCAAAATCTATCAGTTCTGGTGGTATGTGATGTCAATGGCTAGCAATATAGAGAATAATACTGATGATGATGATGTTGAAAACTACTATTATTGAGTGTCATTTACCAGCATAATTAACACATTTGACTCCCTAATTTTTCTACGAGGTGAATATGAGATGAATATTATTGCCCTCCATTTTATAAATGAGAAAATTGAGGCTCAGATAATTTAACTAATATGCTAGCATCATAAAGCCCAATGCCAAAGCTAATTATTTCAAATACTAGGCTATATAAATAAAGTATTACTAGTGCTCACCAGTACTTTATTTTCTTTCCTTCTGTGTACAAATATGGCTGCATTTTTAACAACCTGAAGTTTATTATGGCCATGTGACTAGGTCTGGCCAATGCCCGTGATTTATGATACAATGACAGAATTTATGGGTATAATTTTTTCCCCCAAAGCATAGAGAACCCAGTAGCGACTTTACAGATCCCTCTTTCTTTGAGGTGCCCACCAAGGAGACAGAATATTTCAGATAGTAATGATCCAAGATGGTGGGGCTTTCCAATTCTGAATCACTCAGTTGCTGCTCACAGAAAAATATTCCTTATCTGAATACAGACTTTGCTTGAATAAATTGTAAATCTTTGTTTTTCAATCCACTGAAAATTTTGTATTTTATGTTACCAAAACATAACCTATCCTACTGTGACATAATCAAGATGTTGTTTTCTTTAACACATGCTAGGGGCTTGAAGCTTCGTTTGTTTTCCATATTATTGGTTTTATCAGTGTTTTTTGACATAATCTGCCACTTGGTAGACAGCACTGGCTACCAAGGAAAAATGCTTAACCGTAAATCATTCTCTTCTGCTAGATTTTCTCTCATTTTCTCACTCCCATCTCTTAAGCCTTTTAATCCTTCCCTACAACCTCTTAAACCTTTTAATCCTTCCCTACAACATGACTTTAGTAGACACATGTGCAAGCCCACTTAGAAATCTTAGTCTTTTTTTTCAACATTGGCTAATAATTAAAAATATATTTGATTTATCATAATGATATTTAATAGCTTTGTGACTCATCAAAGTCAACTCTCAGACTAAATCAGGGAACTAAAACAAGTATGACTATTATGGAATTAGGGTTTATTATAGGATTAACAATTTCTAAAATTCTGTATATTGCTGGAGATGTGAAGTTCTAAGAGGGAGAATTGGAGGACCCAAGAAAACTCAGTAACAAGCGCTTTTGAAACCCGGCAGTTTGCTCTGCCCAAGTGGTCCTACTAAGGAGACTTGGTGAAGAAGATCGTTGAACAATCTACCTCTGCACCTGCGATGGGCCTTGGGTTGCTTTTGGTCAGCAAAGTTTGTGTTCAGGAAGAAGAGCTGGATATGGAGCCTAGGAGAGTAAGAACAAGCTAGAATCTCCCCATACCTTTTTATTCATTTCTCATGGCCTTTAATACAAAACTTTCAAAGAGTAAAGACTTCTGGTTTACTTTCACCTTCCAAAACTCAAAAAAATTTCCCTTTGAGTCAATTAAATAAGTACCCTATAGGGTAGGAGATTCCAGGTAACAGTTCTAATTTAGTCAAGGAGGCAATGCAGAAAAGTGCTACAAATCAGTTTTTTCTCCTGTGCTTTAATTTTTTCATTTTTAAATGTTTGATATTGCTCTGTAAACCTTATTTTTTTTTATAGTTATGGGAATAATATGTGAATGTACACTGAAAACCATCATAATAAAAAAAATTATTATTGTTTCCAAAATGATTGTGACAACATATTTTAAATGATTTATCTAAGCAAATAATTTTGTGTAAATAAATATTTCATACTATTTAAAAATAGAGGTTTCAGAAAACAGTGTGTGCTTAGCTTGTCATTTCTGTATGTCTTCGTCCTATAGTGGGAAATTAAATATTTTAAGCTTACATAACATGCTACATACATTCTCAAAGAAAAAAAAAGTTCAATAGGCACCTGTAAACGAAATCTTTACTAGTGACTTCTAAGATAATGTATCATTTATTCTATATTGGTAATGTATATGTGTAGAGAAGAAGAGATGAATAGCTTATAAGTTCTATTACATAGAATAACAAAATGTATGGGCCACCAAGAAAATATAAGTGTGGCTTTGACTGTTACATAGCTTTTGCTCTGATAAAATTAGTTGGAGGAAAACTTAGTGCTTTTGGTTTTCAATAGCCATGATTTTTAAATATTTACATACTTAAAGTTTAGCTAATTAACACCGAAACTAACATACATTTAAACCAACAATTTTCACTTCTGAACAAAAACATACAGAAAGTGACCATAAGACATACAAATGATATTCTGCATAAACTTTTGAAGTTGTACTATATTTCTCTTGGAAATGAATAGAATGTTCAACATTATCTTTTCTAATCTTATCATATGACTAATTAAAAAAAGGAAGTTACCCAGCTGAAATAAGGTAAATTATATTGATCATGAATAAATCATCTGGAGATCTTATTGAACTTTTCATATACCGGTTTTGTTATTGTTATTTTTTTGTAGCAAAGCTGAATTACCACAAACTACTGTAAAACATATTTTACCTATTATTTAAATATTTCTATGAGTTAAAATTACACAAATGTTGATTATAGTATATTCAAAATCCATTTGAGAAAATATTTGCAAAACCTAGTCATAACAAAGCAAACTGAGAAATTGAAATTTCATTTTAGACAAAAATCAAAGGAAACTTTCGAAGACACTATTCAAATTAAATCTATGGCTGTATTTCCATAATAAACTTTTAAACAAATCTGAGCTAGGCCTTGTGATTGACACTGTAGACAGACCAAGACTCAAGCTATAGTTTCCAACTTGAGTATACAGTCTTCTAGAGATAGTGAAAGACATAGTCAATAATCATACAGTGTGTAAGTATTTGATAAGGACTATTCTAAAAATGAGGCAATGAAGAAACCTTGTCTGTGGTTTCATCAGAGACAGAGAGATCAGAGCAATTGCTTTGGGCCTGAACTTAAAGAGATTTTGTGTAGTTACACATAGTTGTAATCATGGATGTGTGGATACAGTGTGTTCATGTGTTTGTATGTGCAATGTGTGTGCTCATGCATGTATGTGTTATGGAAAGAGATATGTGTTGGAAGGAAAGTTAGCTAATTTAGTTGATACTAAAAAATGGAACATACATACCAATTCACTTTGAGTATTTTACTAAGAATTATTGAGAAAACACTGAGAAAATGAATAAAAATTACAGCATTTTTCAAACTTTTTAAACCCAAAGTCCTTATTTATTTTTCCAGATTCATTTCATTCTTAAAGTTGGTAACAGATCCTGCCTTTTAATATGATGATGGAATAAAGATAAATCCTTGTGTGAACTTGATTAAAATTGAAATTTGCTGTCCTAAGTTCCTCAAAACTGAATTGTCTTACCCTGATCAAAAGTGGTCCTCTGTGCACTGACTCATATGGGGTAACTTAATAGGATTTCACATTCTGTAATTTAGACTATATATTCATCTAATGATACCAGATTCATTAAAAAAAAAAGAGAGAGGCAAACAAACTCTCAAATCTCAATCCTCTGCCATGATTATTCATACCTCTCAGATGACTAGTGATCTTAAAATGACGACACAAATCAATGTGAATTTTCATATTATGCTTATAGCATTTATGAAGATCTAATTCATTATATCTAATAGTTAATGTAACTCCTTCCAAGAGCGTTACTACATTGGAGAAAGTCCACAGAAGATGAGTCACTGGAAATCATCTTTGTTGCTGTTTTTCAATGAGTCTGAGCAGTATTTATATTTCTTTTTGAACTCAATGATTTTAAAAATACATGTCTTAGTAAAAGAATATAACTAATTCTTTTTGTTGTCTATTACTATATTGATGACGTCTATATGTGTCTTACACCATGTCACCCAGCCAGCCAGCAAACATTTATAGAGTGCCTAATATATGGCAGGCACTGTGCTAAAAGTCACTGACACAGAGCAGTAACAAAAATGTCAGTCTTGAGTCAAAGGCTGATTTATTTTATTTCTAACCATTATAGTTCACTTAAGTCTCTAACTTTTAGTGGGACTTTTTAAGTAGAATTCAGAAAAGTGTATTATTTTGTGTTGTGATAGGTGATATTGTTTGGCTCTGTGTCCTCACCCAAATCTCATCTCGAATTGTGGTCCCCACATGTTACGGGAGAGACCTGTAATACCCACATGACAAAGGAGGAAGGTGATTGGATCATGGGAGCAATTTCCCCATGTGGTTCTTGTGATACTGAGTGAGTTCTCACAAGCAGTGACAGTTTTAAGTGTTTGAAAGTTCCTCCGTTCTTTTCTCTCCTGCTGCCTTGTGAAGAAGGTGCCTGTTTCCCCTTCCACCATGCTTGTAAATTTCCTGAGGCCTCCCCAGCCATGTGGAACTGTAAGTCAATTAAACCTCTTTCCTTTATAAAGTACCCAGTCTCAGGTATTTCTTTAGAGCAGTGTGAAAATGGACTAATATAGTATATGTTAGAATGTTCTTTGCCATTCTACCCATTTCCATGAAAGGAGTATATTTCTCCTCTCCTCAACTTTGGGCTTGAACTTATAGCTTTAGCCTGTGGGATATCAGCAGATGTGCTGTAAGCAGAGGTTAGAAATGTGCTTTTGCACTGGACTTTCTCACCTGCCTTCTACCTCTACTACCAGGACATGTTGAGTGGTTTGATGGTCCCGTGGGGTAGTGGAGGAGCACAGAGCAGACATCCACCTTTACCCGTGGCCTGGAACTAAAACTAGCCAAGGACAGCAGAGGTCTGCAGAGCTGGCATGACAGTTTGATACCCCCAAATAATCTATAAGCAAGTAAGTAAGCAAAAATGCTTATTCTCATAAGCCTCTTAGGTTTGGGGTGCTTCGTTGCAGATCGATAGCAGACAGACACATAAAAAATCTGACAACAGATTCAACAGATTTTTTGTGGTTCTTATATTTAAAAATATCTACAAGGTTCTAAATATTTGTTCTTTTTAAAAATATATAAGAAATATTAAGGTTGTGCATTTTATCATGATTTGACTTTGATTTTAGAGCCAGGTGACAAAGGTAGAAACCAGTAAAGATATCATGAAATGAATAATTTTATTCAGCAAAATTCATCTATGATAATTTCTTGAGTGGTCATCCATTCCATAAACAAATTATTCCTCAGAAAGCTCTGTAACTACCCTGTATTTAGCCAGATTGTATACATATGGGAGAGAGTGATGAAGTGGTTTCTTGATTTCAAAAAAAAGTATGTGTCTGTTTGTATGAGAATTTTTCTTTAAAGTTTTATTTATTTTTTAATGTTAACATGGCTCCAAACGTGATAAGTAGTCAATATTCACATAAAGATTCAGGGCCCCTCAGAGAGAGAAATTTATTCTAGAGTTAAAATTGTTAACAAGCAATTATTAACCACTTAATATAAGGAACACATTCTTTTTTACATGCCTCTAGTCCTTAGGGCAATGGCTTATACAATGTTGATAAACCACATATGTACACTAAACAGGAATATGTGATTAAAACAATGATGACACTTATAAATATATAGTTAATGAAAAGTTAAGTGTTCGGGAGCCTCCTCATCTGCTCTGAAGAACAGTGATGGCACTAACAGCTGACACATTAGACTTGGCCAAATCAATGACTTTCTCAATAACAAATGTGTTCTTGATTTCTGCATGTTGATGTCATGGACCCGACTGCAACTGTAAGATGTTCTGGATAAACACGCAGAGAGTAAGTCAGTCCAAGTAAAGAGAAATAGCTTGATTATATCTCAGTAAATGTACAGAAAACAATTGTGAGCTAACGGGTTGGGTAAACTGTTACATGACACTATCATTTATCTATTTGTCCCAGACAAACAATGTAGCTTGGAAATTTGAATGGGTGCTAAAAAATTAAATGACAAGGTGGAAGTGTTGAGGATATTCCTGGATAAAGAGTCACTTTCTATAAATTCTTATTTCTGAGTATTATCCAAAAGTCTGAGCAAAATTTTCTATAAACCATGTTCATAGGGGAAATCCAGTACCTTAGTTTCATTAGACTTCCTTTCTATTCACAGTGCAAAGCTGAAAAAAGTTTGTTTCATTCTATGAAAAAAAATTGTAATATATAGATGTTCCTCGTTATCTTTAATTATGCCCCAAATTCTATCCCCTGAGGTGAAAACCAGATGATTTTGTATCAAGTTAACTTAGTGAAACCATGGGAAAGAACAATTCTATTAATGTCTCAACAGTGGTAAATGATCTATAAATAATTCAAAACTTTATAGATTTCACAATATTCACACTAACCAGAGATCCCATAAAATTAATTAATGTAAAATATACTTAAGCCAGAATTTGCATCTTTGTAGGTATCCATGATTTCCTAAAGGGAGATTGAACTGGCAGAAAAATTTCCTCAGCACTTTGCATCTCTCCCTGGAACCTGGGCCTGCAGAGATAGCATGAAAAGGAAGGAAGAGAAAGGTGACAGAGCATGATGCAAACAGTTTTCTGGGTAGAGGTTACATATGACATGATGTTGAGCTGCTGATGTTCCTACAGACTGTATTCCCATCTCTCTCTTTATTCGTGGGGGTGGACACACACACACACAACTCCTCAAAGGTATCCGTCCACCACAATTTTATAATATTTTACCTGTGAATTGACATGAATCCTCATCTATTCTTTCCTCTTCCTTCTGATTTTAATCAAAGAAGAAATATTCCTGATTTTGACCAAGGTTCTATTTCTAGCCTTGCTCGGTCTTATTTTGCCCAGTCCCTTATCTACTTTTCATGAAAAATATAACTGCTGCTTCCCACATTGTCAGCGTCTCCTTTACTGCATCCTTTTTATCAATGTTTATACATGCACATGTCTCTTTCCCTGAAATAAAAAAGCTAAAGATAAAAGTAGAGAGACAGAGAGAGAAAAGAGAGAGAGAGGTTGGAGAGAGATGAGAAGAGGAGACATACACATAATAGCTAAAGATATATACATATCTTTATATATATTATATATATTTATATATATTATATATTTTTATAGATATACAGATAGATATAGATATATAATTTTAGTGAGAACAGAAGAGGCAGAGAGGCAGACAAGTAGATGCAAGGTAGGCTTGAATATGTACAGAAATAGAGGTATGGTATTTAGGGCTGCTATTAGGGATTGAAATGTTCAAGAAGAAAATGATAAATGAATCTTCAAAAACAAACTGTTACGTAATTAGTGCTTGAAGTTAAAAAAAAAAGTATCAATTGGAAGAATGCCCTTTCCCTCCTGTAAAGCTACTTCCTATATTATACATTTCAGCCTTTACAGTAATTAGGATACTTCCTGGGACCAATCCAAATGAGAAAAACGGCAAAGAAGATATAAAAATCTCCTGGGAGATTTTGGGGTAAAATTTATGGAATACATTTGAGGTCTTCCAAGAAATGGAATAATTATCGATGACATACCTGCTACATAATGGAAAACATAGGAGAACCCTAGATAGTAGAGAAAAAAAAGGGATCAGCACTAATATATGTTGTCAAAGTAAATGGTAGATTAGAATTCAATAATCATAAAAAGCTAGGAAAGAACACATGTTCCCACCCTCAAACCCTTGTTTCATTATCTTATTCATTTATTAAGTCATTTCACACATCTTTACTGAGGTTCACTGCATAAAAACCACAGCGCAATGTGTTGAGAATGCAGATATAAATACAGCTTAGCCCTGAACTGATACAACGTACATCACGGTAAGGAAAACAGACAAGAAAGGGGCAACAGCAAAGCTGTTCCTGAGTACATGAATAGCAGTGTACACAACATATCAACAGGATGTGAGGGAAGGGAGCAGAAGTCAGCATGAAAGGTCAAAGAATTCATCTCAGTGGAGGTGAGACTTAAGGCGAAGTTTAAACTTTGAGTAAGAGTTCACCACGAAGATGGGGTAAAGAAGAGTACAAGGCCGGGCGCAGTGGCTCAAGCCTGTAATCCCAGCACTTTGGGAGGCCAAGGTGGGCGGATCACCTGAGGTTGGAAGTTTGAGACCAGCCTAACCAACATAGGGAAACGCCGTCTCTACTAAAAAATTTAAAAAATATAAACATTAGCCAGGCATGGCCGTACATGCCTGTAATCCCAGATACTTGGGAGGCTGAGGCAGGAGAATCGCCTGAACCCGGGAGGCAGAGGTTTTAGTGAGCTGAGGTCGCACCATTGCACTCCAGCCTGGGCAACAAGAGCAAAACTCCATCTCAAAAAAAAAAAAAAAAAAAAGAGCACAAGTCTGTAGTAACAACATTAATTTAACCTAGAATGATTAAAGAACTTAATCTCACATACAACACAGACATTTTATCTTCTCTTCCAGTGCTATGCCCTCTACGTCACAATTACCTAATGAATTTAAACAGTGTGGGTAATTAGTGCAGATATTGAATTGAATACATTCTGCACAAAACTGGTAATAGGTTTATATATATTTTGATCTCTTCTTTTGTACATAGAAGACACGTGACAAAATCAACTCTTTTTTTGTATAAATAGTCAACTCTGTTGTCTTCATAGGTGATATAATTTGGGTATGTGTCCCACTGAAATATCATGTTGAATCGTAATCCCCAATGTTGGAGGTGGGGCCTGGTGAGAGGTGATTGGATCATGGGCGTGGACCCCTCATAGCTTGATGCTGTCTTCCTGATAGTAAGTGAGCACTCACAAGATCCAGTTTAAAAGTGTGCTGGCACCTCCCCGCATCTCTCTTACTCCCACTCTGGCCATGTGGCATGCCTGCTTCCCCTTCGCCTTCTGCCATGATTGTAAGCTTCCTGAAGATCTCACTAGAAGCAGAAACCAGCACTATGCTTCGTGTACAGCCTGCAGAACCGACAGCCAATTAAATCTCTTTTCTTATGAATTACTAACCTCAGGTATGCGTTTACTGGAAGGCAAGAACAGCAAAATACAGTAGGAATGATTCCCTACAAACCGTCTTTTTCCTCTCCCTTCACCCACCCATCTTGATATACTGAACCAGTTGTTCTTTTATACTTTTCGTGCCAGACCAGAGAGAAAGCAGTCTCCTAGGAGATAATTTAATAGAGTGAAGAGTAAGTGTTTTTCCATACTGGGGAGCATTAGATGACATTGTGCTACAGGTGTGCACTGTTATTTTTACCTTAGAATCTGCAAAATGTAAAGGATCTCTCCTCGTCCTTGTTTGTACCCATCAAACATGTCTGGACAATGGAGCACATTTTGCATTATTATATTCCTAAAACATGGAACCGTTAGCAGCTATATTTTGACAAGGACATATGTGCTAGACACTTGAAGACCCAGGACGAGCTCTTTCTCTGCCAGTAACTTACTAACTCAGTGTCATTTCACAAATGTGGACATCATTTTCTCTTCTGGGAAATGAAGTTGGATTGGGTGATCTCTAATTTTTCTTCTACTTTTTAACATTGTGTGTCTATGATCTTATAATAGCAATATGAAATTCCTCCAGGTTTCATAATAAATATAAATATAGCAAAAAATCATATTAATTTTGCCATCAACATATAAGCAATAAAGCACCAACTTATTCTCAATTTCTTTTTTTGGGGGGGGGATGGAGTTTTGCTTTCGTTGTCCTGGCTGGAGTGCAATGGCACGATCTCGGCTCACTGCAACCTCCACCTCCTGGGTTCAAGCGATATTCCTGCCTCAGCCTCCTGAGTAAGTGGGATTACAGGCATGTGCCACCACGCCCAGCCAATTTTTTTTTTTTTTGTATTTTTAGTAGAGATGAGGTTTCTCCATGTTGGTCAGGCTGGTCTTGAACTCCTGACCTCAGGTGATCCGCCAGCCTTGGCCTCCCAAAGTGCTGGGATTACAGGCATGAGTCACTGCGCCCGGACTACTCTCAATATTTTTAAACCTTCTATTTCAAGGATTAGTAAGTGAAGGTCCATGAATCTTGCTTCAGTGAGACCTTATAACTATTTTGAATATTATTGTATGTATCTGTTAGTATATGTCTGTTTTTAAGTATATATATAGATCTCTCCCATAATATACAGCATGAATTTTGGGAGAGATCAATAGCTGTCCCCAGACTCCGAAACAGGTCTGTGATCTTATTTACCTGTTCATTCTACCCCACCCTCAACACCTGCCAACTGCTGCCCCTTTCCTACACACATAAATCATGAACCATTGTTATAATCTATGTCTACTATGTGTGTGTTTTATTTTAAGAAGTTGCATCAGCCACAGTCCAACCAAGAAAACAGAAACCAATCTATTATTTCAAACCGAGGGAAGAATTTAATAGAGTGAATTGTCCACATAGTTCATAATGAAGCTGACAAACCAATAGGGGGCAATGAAAAAATCTGCTGATGACCTACCTATCGCAGGAAGCTGCTGGAACCACAAGGCTGGAGGGACTAAGGGAATAAGCAGTGCTACCAGAGCACAGAGGACCAGATCCAAAGCTGTAACCCCACAGGAGCTAAAGCAACAGAGGTGGTACACCTGGAGATTGTTCTGAAGACCTGAAGATACTGCCCTCGCTGGCTGAATAAGCGTCCACTCCCCTGTGAAACCACACAGAGTAAACAGAAGGTATGGAGTGGCTCTGATCATAACAAATCCGGGAAAGCCATAAGTTTAGAATGAGTATGTCCACTCCTGCCCTTCTTAGAGTTTTCTCTACTTCTCATAATGATATCACAACCATTTCTAGCAGTTATGCAGGCTCCAAAACTTCGAGTCCTCCTTGGCTTTTCCCACCACCTTTGCCCCCCAGATTATATTCATACTAATTATATAATATCTCAGTTTATACTCCTTTCACGCACTAACAATCTCTTACATAGTTTTTTCTCATTAACATCCAAATTGGTCATTATTCTTCTAGCTACATTTCTCTTCTAACATATCATTTCACGGTCCCCATATCAACCTTCCTAATCCCAATTCTGATCACATCACTCTCTTATCCACCCGGATTTTATAAAAGACTAGATGTAGTTACAAGGCATGATTACTTTAGAACCTGATTCCTACCTTTTGTAGACTTTTAAAACTTATCAGTGTGAACTTTCTTATGGCACAAAGGACTTGTATGAACACTGTTCTAAGAGGCCAGACCAAACTTAAGCCCAGCTTCCACCTGCACTAATCTGTGTCCCTAAAGGTGACCCTGGCCACGAATACTGAGGTTTTTCTAAAAAAAAATGCAATGCTACCGAGCTGCAAAATGTACACTGACCTACTTGAACCCACATTGCCAAGCCATCTTCAGTAATTCTCCATTTACTCCCTTCTATAATTTTCCTTTTCCCATATCCTCCTAGTCCCTATTCTTTCCCATTTCATTTCCCCCACAGCTCTTTTTTTTTTGTTTCCTTTCTGTTCTCCCTGTGAAAACTTCAGTCACTTTTGTCTTAGTTGGAGCTGAGGCAATTTTACAACAGATTCAGTCTCCCATACTGCAGTGGTTTGAATGGGAATGTCTGGCTGCCTTTAGCAAGTATCAGGCACTGTATGTCTTTGACATCAGGCATGTATCTTGTTGAATGACATTTCTGACATTTCTCTGTACACTGCTCTACAGCATACCCACACTTGTATTTTTATTTCTGATGTGCCTTTGGTCTGGAAAAATGTTTTCTTTAAAATCGACATGCCCAAATATATGTTCATCTTTGAAGGTCTGATCAAATGCAACTCTTCGTAGTTAACTTACTGCCCATTCAGCCTTAGTTATGAATCCTACTCTCCTCTTGGGTACATTCAAGCTGTGCTTTCTGCTTCTAACCTTCTTATGAGTGGAAGAGTCAATTTTACTATTTGTACACAATTTCCACAAAAGAGACCTGTGTCTCTTCCTCATTGGATTATTTAATACCAGTTCAATAATTTCCATGGCTCTTTTGTGTTTCTTCTGCCATGACAAACAGTAGTGCTAAGAGTGGCTGTTCTGTCACTGGGTTCTGGAGTTGGAATAAGAAAAGTAGAGGCTCTAGCTGACCGTCAGGGAGCATAAAGGCTTTCATAGTTTTACACGAGTGAGATTTTAAGTTTTGTTAGCACATTAAAATGTAGCCTAACATGACTATTTATTTGACTGTACTTTTGGGTAATTTTAGACTTTCTAAAATGGAGTATAATTATTTATGTGTGTATAATGTTTCTCCTAGTAGACTGGAAAGCTTTAGTGATAGTATTTGCTTTTGAAAATACTTTACAAAGAGTAGACATTTGATAAGTATCTTTTATCTTTTCTTATCAATGACTACAAAAATAAATAAACGAATTGTTATATGATTATATGACTGTTCTCTTTTATCTGTATTTTCAGTCTAGAGCTGCATTTTTAACACATACTTTGTATTGCATGATCCTGTATGCCCTCACTGAGGCAGCTGTACATTTTGCTTCCTAAGAGGTTCTTTGTACTGTAAAGGAGACGGGCAAATCATTATCGATATACCCATAAGTTTTTTTGTACATTTCCGAGATGTGTTGGCTGGTTCAGGATTGGCCTTGATTATACTTGGAATGAAAGCACCAATACAGATTTAGAAAATGCTGACACAGTATCACTGACTTATATATCTATAACCAGTCTGTTTCCAATTTTATAAGAAGATCTAGTTGGCAGTGTTAGCATTTTTCAAAAGTTGAAAGCAATAGGAAATAACCTTAGATTTAATAGCCTTGTTTTGCTAACAATGAGATTTTTTTTCTATGAAAATTATTGATTCACTTCAACATTCTGCCATAGATAGCACTGTCAAAACTGTTTATTATTTGAAAATAGAATTGATGCTCAATAACTAACATTAAATTAGGGGAATATTGCTATAGATAATTCAAATATATGGACAGTTGCCAGATCAACTGCTTCTTTTTGTGAATACATATATATACATATGTGAATATATTTTTATATATTTATTTATAAATTAATACATACATATATAAACACATATGTATATACACACATATTTATATTCTTTAATTGTTTTGAGACCAGGTCTCTTTCTGTCAACTAGGCTGAATTGCAGTGGCACAACCTTGACTCACTTCAGCCTCAACCTCCTGGGCTCAAGCAGTACCCCCACCTCAGACTCCTAAGTAGCTGGACTACAGGTGCGGTACACCATGCCCGATTAATTTTTTTTTTAAGTTTTTGTAGAGATGAGGTCTCACTATATTGCCCATTCCGGTCTTGAACTCACGGGCTTAAGTGATCCTCCTGTCTTAGTCTCCCAATGTGTTGGGATTGCAGGTATGAGCCACCACAGTGCCCTTCTCTATTCTTTTAAACCAATCACTTTTCAACAACATGATCCGATTACCATAGGAAGTCCTGGTTCAAGATAAAGCTACCACCTTTAATTTTTTATTTCTTTACTCTAGCTTTAAAGCATTTGGTTGCTGGAAATTGAAGTTCATTTCAGTAAACTCACATAAGTTGGGGTTTGTTGGAGGTCTTCCATGGGGACTGAATGGTAACAGAAAGTAACTGTTCCTTATGGAAAGAAGAGTTTGACCCTAGAAAATAAGTAAATGAGGCTCCTGTTTTTTATTTATCTTTTTGGCACTGCAAGTGCTTCTGTCTTTTGTTATTATTTGTGCCTGATCTGTTCTTCTGCTCTCTTAGCAAATCACTTTATCTCCATTGTTGAAAATTACCTCTGCATAGCTTGTCAAGGTAGCCTCTGGTTAATGAAGTCACAACTTCTGGTCTAAATTTTTTGGGTTTTTTGTTTGTTTGTTTGTTTGTTTTGGCATCTGTAAATTCTTTTTCCCGTTATTTTGAAAAATTCACCATGGTCTTTGGGTGTTCATTCAATAACCAAAGTATTCTAACTAGAGAATAGAGATATGGGAGAATAGATAACTTCATACATCAAACTCTGATGGGTGGAGCAAATTGAACTATTAAAGAATATTGACTTTAATAATTTAACTTATGTGTGTATGTATATTTTAATTTGATTGATAGCTAATATAGGAGGATCGATAGGTGATTTCATCATCCAAGAAAAAATATGTATAAGAAGCCAATTTCAAAAGAGTAAGGTATCATATTGATTATTCTACCTATATCATTATAAACAATATTTGACTCAAAATACTAAATTAATTTACTTTAGCAATGTATGATACTAATATTTGGCACTAACTTAAAGATTATTTCAAAACCTCACTGAAAAATATGTGTTTATTTGTTTTCCATGTTTATTTTTATGTATCTCACACATTTATACCATAATAATTATATTTATTTACAAATAAATGCCAATGTTCTTTCTTAAAAAGAATCATTGACAGATGTTTCTAAACACCTCCAGCAAAGTTTTACAGTATCTAAGTAGGCTAAAATTGGAAATTATCCATTGATATATCAGGAGCTAATTTTATTAAGAAAAATACATTTTATCTTTAAAGGAAACTTCTATTTTTTTCTGAAATATTCAGCATTGTAACATAAGTAAATTCTTACTGAATAGAATATCATAAAAAGTAATCATCCATAAATATTTTGTTAGAAATAGATTAGTCTCATATTTAACCACAAAATTAGGATGCTGAATACTCACTGGATATCACTTTTGGGTAATCATTTTGAAGGCTCAAAAATTTCTGACTAACATAGGAAATATGGCAATAACATTAATGCCTCTAATGTCACAAAAGGCATGAAACAATATCTAAGCAATGTATCACATTTAGCCAGAGCCAAACTTAGTAGCTCTCTGACACAAGTACAGATGGTCTGAAACAAAGCAAATATATTTGACACTTCAAAGAAACTTTACACTGTGCAAAGTAGCTAGAGGTGATGTCCTGAACTGTATAATTAGTCAATGAATGTTTATTTTGATAGAATAATGACAGTATCAATTTGCTAGAAAACTTGAAAGCAGTGCTCAGTAAGAAAGCTGTTGAATTCTATTGCACAGTGTACTCTGTTCTCCTTGATAATGATATCTGAATTAAAACCTCATGAGAAAGTCAGTGATTTTTTTAAGTCTAAGATTCCCCTGAATTGCAAATTATTACTTTTCCCAACATAACTATGAGGGTTGCTTTCAGTTTCTGCTGTGAAACAGCAGTTTCCAATGCCAAACTGACATTTAATAGTATTGTGGGAACCTACCACAGGTCTTGCAGAAAATAGTATAGATTTGTTTGGTAGGGATTTATAGCAGAATTACAAAGATCCCCTTAGAACATTCAAAATTCCTGGAAAATCTCCCTGGTATCGATGAGTATTGACCCATTATTCTCTTGAATGGCAGAAATGCTGCTCCAGTCATCTTTTAAAATTTTCTGTTTTGTAAATTGAAGGCATATATGCATATTCACTGACTCCGTATAACTTGTCTTTCCATTGAAAAAGTGCCTACACAGCTACTATAGTTATCTAATGCTACCATTAAATGCAATATTGTTATGGATAAAATTCTTCTGAAGCAATTTCAATTACTTTCAGTATTTCAGTATACAGAGATTTTAACCCTGGCATCTTATTTGACTACCTTCTATAGCACATTATAGTCAAAATGAGATATTCTAATGTATTAAACAAGAAAACCACATGTGCAATTCCCCCCTCCCACACAAATCCCCAATGGAGTGACTTATCTTCTTGAACCAGAGCCAGTTAATGTTAGATATGTAATACATTATCCTGATCCCTTGTGACTTAAAACAACTAACATTCTAGGGATTGGCAATTTAGTGATGTTGGGGTGTGAGTAGCCGCTGTATATTTTCATCTTTGTGGGGTTGGGTGAACTGGGTGCTGACTGGTCTAGCTTGACTGATGCTGGGATGGATTCCTTTTGTATCAAGAGGGCTCTGACCCTCCAGCCTGCTTGTCCAAGTTTGTTTTCGTAACAGCTTCTCAAGGTTTCAAGATACTAAACAGGTTTCTAAGATACTGAGCAGAGGCACAGAAGCCTTTGTGAGTCCTTGGAAACAGTATGACATTACCTCCTCCAAATTACATTACTCAAAGCAAGTCACAAGTCCGACTCTGAAGTGCACAAAAAATAGAATCTGCTTTTTAATGGGGGGAGCCTTAAATTCACTTTCCAAAGCATATAGATACAGGAAAGAATAAAGATTTGGGGGCATTTTTATAGTTTGCACAAGTCTCATATCTCCAAAACAAATTTCCAATACAGAAAGTAGCAAAACACTAAAAAAATGAGATTCCTAGAGACTGGGCTCACAATATAACTGAAAGCCCACATGAAATCACTGAAAATGGGCAGTTTAGCTAACTCATTAACCTCCTAAGATTTTGTCTTCTTCTTAAACTAGTAGAAAGCTATTGGTATTTAGTCTAATCTGTGACAGAGTAATTTCTACGCATGAGAAAAGGAACACGTTAATAAGAACCATCATAAAGTTCAGAAATCAATGACAAGGATTTTTTGGTTTACATGATGCAAACAGAAAGATAAACCT
This sequence comes from Gorilla gorilla gorilla, assembly GCF_029281585.2. Lineage (NCBI taxonomy): Eukaryota > Metazoa > Chordata > Mammalia > Primates > Hominidae > Gorilla > Gorilla gorilla. The sequence continues at coordinate 38,281,929 of NC_073227.2, read as the reverse complement.
AGAAAATAAATGATTGGTGATAATTTTTTTCTGCTATGGAGAAGTTCACCAAATGCAGCTGGCAATATGGTGTTGAAGGCTGTTTTTTTGTTTGTTTGTTTGAGACGGAGTCTCACTCTGTTACCCAGGCTGGAGTGCAAAGGCATGATCTCAGCTCACTGCAACCTCAGCCTCCTGGGTTCAAGCAATTCTCCTGCCTCATTCTCCCAAGTAGCTGGGGCTACAGGTGCACTCCACCACGCCCAGCTAATTTTTGTATTGTTAGTAGAGACGGGGTTTCACCATGTTGACCTCTCAAACTCCTGACCTCTCAAACTCCTGACCTCTTGATCTGCCTGCCTCAGCCTCCCAAAGTGCTGGGATTACAGGCGTGAGCCACCATGTCGGGCCAAGGGTTGCTTTTACAAGTGAGGAAGAGGTTCAGAGACTTTCTGTTGAGTCAGCCCTGTCATATCACAGTGCCTGTTGTTTGACCTCATAAGATAGTGACTGAAAGTCTGGAATTTCAAGTTTACTACCAATAATAATTGTGACAAAGTAAAAATATTTGGTTAGAGATTTAGCACGCAGTCCATGGAAAATATATTGAGAAACTCAGATTTGGTTTTTGCAGGAGAGGAATCTTTTACCAATCATGATATTTTCTGGGAAAAAAAAAAAAAGTAAATTTTAAAGAAATTGGCGCATGCCAGAAACAAAAACCTGAAAGAAGTTATGAAACTGGTGAAATTAGTGTTATATATAAATATACATATATATTTTACATTTAAATTATTCCTAGAATGGAGTAGGAAGAATTGAAGAATACTTAGATGTTTATAAGCAAACAAATTTTATTCAATGAGGAGAAAATAAAGATGCAGAAAAGTAGCCAATTTAGTCAAGTATTCATAGCTAACCTGTTGACAAAGCTGAGACAAGAATTTGGGATTTCTGATCTCTAGAACAGAACTGTCTGCTATTCTACTCCTCATGATATTTTTAACCCCTGTAAATATGCATGTTTGCCTTCATTTTCATGTGTTTATATACTACCTGTGAGTGCCTGCCCATGTGTGTCTGTGTGTTTGTGTGGTGTTTTAAAGAAACATAAATAAGATCACCGGGCGCGGTGGCTCAGGCCTGTAATCCAAACACTTTGGGAGGCCGAGGTGAGTGGATCACAAGGTCAGGAGATCGAGACCATCCTGGCTAACACAGTGAAACCCTGTCTCTACTAAAAATACGAAAACAAAATTAGTCGGGTGTGTTGGTGGGAGCCTGTAGTCCCAGCTATTTGGGAGGCTGAGGCGGGAGAATGGCGTGAACCCGGGAGACAGAGCTTGCAGTGAGCTGCACTCCAACCTGGGCGACAGAGAGAGACTCTGTCTCAAAAAAAAAAAAAAAAAAAAAAAAGATAAGAAAAGAAACATAAATAAGATAGTAAAAAAAAAATGTTCGACTAAATATTACTCCAACATTCTAAGTTTACCACCTCAAGAAAGTAAGATGGTACGGCAGGGCGCAGTGGCTCACGCCTGTAATCCTAGCACTTTGGGATGCCGAGGCAGTCGGATCACCTGAGGTCAGGAGTTCAAGACCAGCCTGGCCAACATGGTGAAACCCTGTCGCTACTAAAAATACAAAAATTAGCCAGGCATGATGGCGAGTGTCTGTAATCCCAGCTACTTGGAAGGCTGAGACGTGAAAATAGCTTGAACCCGGGAGGCGGAGGTTGCAGTGAGCCGAGATCGCGCCACTGCACTCCAGCTTGGGTGGCTGAGCGAGATTCTGTCTCAAAATAATAATAAGAAGAATAAGAATAATAAGAAGAAACTAAGACGGTACAAAGGTGAGAAGTGTCAGGAACATGTTAACAAATTGAAAAACCCCAATGAAGAAGTAAACTTGTAACATAATTTGAACAACCTTTAAGACAGCAGAGTGTATCAAAATGTTTGTGTTGTACAATGCAGAATAAAACCAAGACAGGTCTTTATTTATTTTAAATTCTTACTACTTCAACGCGAATGGGAGAAGTGAATATTGTGTAACCTTTTCCTGGATTCATCTCCAGTATATAAGAATCATTTCTATGATAAAAATATTATAATGATGCCATCTTCCATGTGATTTGCTTTTTTATACAGATTAATATTTCGCATATTACAAATTTCACTAGCTATACACGTTTCCCACTATTTTCTAATACATTGATGAAAATAATAACCCTGTACTTCCAGCATCACAGGCTTTTTACCAAACAAGAATTTCCTCCAAGAAAAGTTATGGTTATTACCTTAAAAGAGATGTGTTATTTTATTTTTCTGACAATGGAAGGCTTCTACAAGTCCAAAGTGAGAAGCAATTATATACTATAGAGCAGAATAATAGAACACTGCACTAGGATAAATTTTGTGCCCACTTAATTGAAATACTTGCCAAGGAGCTAGGTGAGAGCAGTGTATTTCAATCCCGCTAAACAATGGGTAAATTAGACACATTCCTTCTAAATGACACATTTTAGCTGTCTGGAAGCCTATTCAGAGTTGTGCGTGGTAGCATAAGTTTGTCACTCTGTTCCCTACAATTGGTCCATTTCAAGCTGTGCTTTGAAGCTGTTTATGCCAAAGAGCCTTCTTAATATTAAAAAAAAAGAAAATTTTTTAGATATAGCACCCACACCAATACTTTTCAGCTCTTTCTAGGATACATGTATGTGCAGTTGTTTTTCTGTGTCTCTCCATCTGTGTGTTTCTCATGACATACATATAAAATGTAAAATATGAATACATTTTATTAATTGTCATATTAAATCAAGTTGGCAGAAATTAGATATTTTTACATTGCAATCCTTAGCTGTGCTTTTATTTATTTTTCTAAAACTGGAATATAATGATTAGACCGTGCCAGTAATTCAAAGAGCAAAGAAAATAACTAAATTTGTTTTAATATCAAATTCTTGAAGAAGTATCTTTTTATACTTCTGAAAAAAAATTACAATAGAAAATTAAAGAAAAGATAATTCATTCCTGAAGAAAGCAAAATAAAAATAAGAGAAAATAAAAGCGGGCAACACGTGGCTTTATCAGTTACAGGCAGTGTGGCCATGATAAATCACCCAAATCATACATTTTTGAGAGTGAAAGAGGGTATTATTAATAACTAAGCCAAGACCACAGACATAGCCTGGAAATCTAGCAGTCAAACAAGGCCATATGGTTCCTCTGGCCACCATACTGTAGGTTTTCAAACCTTGAACATATTTTTAAAAATAATATTATATGTAGTTTGCCTATTAAAATTATTTAATCTCTTGTATTTTTATGTATAGTTTGAAAATTCTTTAAAGACAAAGGGTTGAGTTGGAGAAATGCTCTAAAGAATGGCAAAATTTACTTCTAAGGCAATATAAAACATATTTCCTCTCTGTATCTCAAGTTGAAAGTCTCTCAAGAAGTTTTGAATCTTAAATGTCCCACAGATTAATGTGAACTAGGTTTAAACCTCTAATTTATCATTGCATCTGAAAAAAATTGTCATTACATGGGTAATTAACAATCTCTCTCAGGTATTTTTAATTTTCTTTTTTGGGTTTCAGTTAAAAAAACTATCTCTTTTTTGTAAATTTGATGGAGTGCAAATGAAGAGCTCACTTGAACATGAAGAGTGTGAAACCATTCCATAAAGTGTGGGAAACACTAGGGCTTGATGCCTTCAGAAAACTATTCTGGCTTTACCTCTAAACCTGCTCTTGCCCCTGGTATGTTTGAGAAGGAGCTTCTTCAGTAACTTCATATGCCTTGTAAGAACACGTTATGTATTTTGTTTGTTTGTTTTAAAAAATCACATAATTCATATGAGACATTTGATTACCCCTTTTAAAAGTAGTGCTTATAATAAAATTACTTAATTGTTATTGTGTTCTTGTGATATTTTTCTATGGCCATATCATGAAGGCAGGAGTAGTGGAAGGAGAGCACATCCTCAAAGCTGAGTACAGGGTAAGAGAAAGTCAGATATAAAGAAGTGAATCAATTAAATATTAACATGTTGGTGGGGTGCTACTGCTATGAATGAATGTCCCTCAAACTTTATGTGGTGAAAATTAATCCCCATCGTGGGGATATTATGAGGTGGGGTCTGTGGGGAAGTGATTAAATCATAAGGGTTCCACCATCTTGAATAGATTATTCTTGATACGAAAGTGTTGGAGGGAACTAGGCTACTCTCCTTGTGCTTTGCTGTCCTTCTACCAAGTGAGGACACATCATTCATCCTTATTTTGTGCCCTTTGACCATGTGAGGGCATCTTTGGTGTCATCTATGAGGCATGGGCCCTCATCAGACATTGAACCTGCTGGTGAATTGATCAGGACTTCACAGCTTCTGGACTGTGAGAAATAAGTCTCTGTTACTTATAAATACCCAGTCTCGAGTATTTTGTTATAGCAGCACAGAGACAGTCATTTAATTCCATATGGATATATTTAACATCAGTTAATTAAGCTAAGGGTTGGAATTATGATTGGAATATGGTCTCAGAGACTCGGTTCACAATAGAGAGTAAAAAGAGATCTAGAATGAGTTTCTGAATAATTGTGGAAAGTCTTTTTGGTGAACTTCACTAGATTGAAGAATCTAGCCCTAAATTTCAATTTATGATCAAGGGCCTTTAGATTGTGAAGTTTTATAAATATTTCTAAGAGAGGGATTAAGAAGGAATTCAAGGGGAAAACTTTTTTTGATTTTTCATTGAATTGGATCATCACAACTCTCTTCAGTGTTGGGAGATGAGCAGAAGCAAATTGCTGGCTTTCCTGGTAGATTGCTGTCAATCATGTCAGCATCTGTCCCAAAAACTCATACTGCAGAAGAGGATCAGGAGGATTAGTAAGCTAGTTTCTAACATTTGCTGCCTTTTATCCTCAAAACCTAAAGCTTTCTTTGCCTCACTTACTGACTGAAAGACAAAAAAGAGAATGTTTTCTTATTTTATATGTTGGGTTTGGTAATGGTGGTAAGTAGGGTAGAGTCAAAGTTTGACACAAACTATATATTTTTTAGTTCCTCTCGGTGAGATGTGAGATCGTTAATTTGAGAAACCTCTAGCTTTTTGAGGTAGATGTTTACTGCTATAAAGTTTCCTCTTAACACTATTTTTGCTGCATCCCAGAGATTTTGGCATACTGTGTCTCTGTTTTCATTCCTTTCAAAGAATTTTTGGGTTTTTGCCTTAAGTTTGTTGTTTACCCAAATTTTATTCAGGAGCAAGTTGTTTAATTTTTATGTAATCACGTGATTTTGAGAGATCTTCTTGGTATTAGTTTCTGTTTGTATTCCACTGGGGTCCAAGAGTATTACTGCTATGATTGTGATTTTTGGAATGTATTGAGACTTGCTTTATGATTGAGCATATAGTCAATCTTGGAATATGTTCTGTGTGAAGGTTAAAAGAAAGTATATTCTGTGGTTGATGGGTGAAGCATTCTGTGGATGTCTATTAGGTCCAATTAGTCATGTATCAAGTTTAAGTCCAGAATTTCTGTTATTTTTCTGCCTTGATGATCTGCCTGGTAGTATCAGTGGGGAGTTGTAGACTCCCACTATTATTGTGTCACTGTCTAAATCTTTTCATAGGTTTAGAAGTACCTGCTTCATAAATCTGGTTGCTCCAATGTTGGGTGCACATATATTTAAGATAGTTAAATCTTGTTAAATTGATTCCTTTATCATGATTTAATGCTTCTTTGTTCCTTTTTACTATTGTTTGTTTAAAGTCTATTATATTTAATATAAGAATAGTGACCTCTGCTCTTTTTTTGTTTTCCATTTGTGTGGTAGTTCTTTTTCCAACCTTTTATTTGAGCCTGTCAGTGTTTTTACACATGAAATGAATCTTTTGAAGATAGCAAAAGAATGAGTCTAATTTTTTTTATCCCACTTGCGTTTCTCTGCCCCCACTCCTGGTTCTGCTCCAATATCGAAGTGAGTTTGAGGCTCAGCCCAGGTGCTGTCTCAGCCCAGCTGGGTGTGCACACACTAGGGGCAGTGTTGATATGCCAGGCCTCTGCTGCCTCAGCCCTCTCTGTACTTTGGGTGTCAAGGAGCATAGGAGGGGAACCTAACGGCTGGGGGCTGAGGGCAGCCAGGTGCTGTCCTGCAGGTGCCCCTTGGTGCCAGCAGCCTGTGTGCCATGGATGACTCTGGGAGGCAGACAGGCTCCTAGGTGGAAGGGGGCGGGTCCCTAGTGAAGCCTCACCTTCAGGCCCAGGGCAGGCCTGAAGCCTGGGGACTGGGATGCCAGTCCTGTGGGCTGGAGGGGGAACTCATGGTGCTTTTCTCTGGGCCCAACCATGGCTGCCCATGAGCCATTCAGCATGCACTTCTTCACTCTGAGACCCATTAAAGCCCGAGCTCAGCCAGGGCAGGGCAGAGAACGAAGAGGACTGAGAGGAAGGGAAGAACAGCTGCAGAGAGGATGTACCCTATCTGCTGAAAGCTGGAGGTGATGGGACAGCCAGCTGCAGAAAGGAACTACCTTCTTTGCTGAGAGCTGCACAGATGATGGGATGACCTGCCAGCAGAGAGGAGCCACTCTCTCCAGTGCCTATTCTCTGCTGAGAGCTGCAGACATCAGGCAACTGAAGGCAGAGAGGAGCTACCTTCTCAAGGGCCTCCTATCTGCTGAGAGGTGAACACTCCATGGAATGACCTGCTTACAGAGGGGAGCTACCCACTGTGGGTCTCCTCTGAGCTGTTCTAACACTTAATAAAGCTCATCTTTGCCTTGTTCCCCCTTCACTTGTCTGCATACCTCGTGCTTCCTGGATGCAGGACAAGAACTCAGACAAAGGTGCCACTGGCCACAGGTTTTCAGCCAGAAAATTGACACTCAAAAGATCCCATAAGAATATCAGTCAAAAATGGATATTGTAGAAAATGTAGGCAGACCATAATCTTTGAATAACTTAATATTAAAGGTTATATTTGAGTGCTATAAAAGGAAAGTAGTATTTATAAGTTTTTCAGTTATATGGAAATAGTTGGACCACCAATATTGCTTCATCAGAAAATCCAAGTAATAACTGGGGGAAAAAGACAAGTTGTAAGATTAAACAACTTGATTTGCTTAACCTCAAAGGAATATATATAATTCTTCTTATGTCTTTGAAAAAATTAATACTGTAAATTTCAAATTTTGTATAAATTTGGCTAACCTGGGGATTAAAAAATAGCATATGCAAAATTGTATCACAATATTCAGAACATCTGGATATTCAAATAATTTTAATTACCACCTTTTCTGGCTCAGTTTGAAAGATTTTTCAAATGCACTTTTTATGTATTATTTCATCTTTCTCTTATCAACAAGTTTATGAAGTTTAGTCTTTGAGCAAAATTACTTTTTGAAGAAAGAGAAATATTAAAAGCAGAGATGTATATTATTGCTTTAATAAAAATAATAGTGTTGAGATTTACAGTTTCCAAATCAATGACACAGATTTAACTTGTATCTAATGGCCAATACGTGTTTCATTATTTTTTCAGATGAGAAAATGGGTTAACAGCTTAAAGAGACTTTCTTAAAGTACTTTCAGAAAATGTCAAATAGTAAATAGGTGACAGATTTTTCCAAAATTATGTTAACTGTATCCAAATACTATGCCACTTTTTCCTAAATTTATTTTTCTTTTTAAAGTTTGCATTAATATTAAGCCAGACTTTAACATCATCTATGTTGTCTTACTGGAGTAAAAAAGTGATTGCAACAAAAGCTATTCAGTCTTTGAGTGTACTTTTCCTGAAAATTTTTATGAGTTAATGTTTGAGGGAAACTAGTGGCAGAAACAAAATGTTTTCTCAATGCTTTTCATACTCATCCTAGAGATAAATACACATCCATTTGGTGCGATTTGTGAAAGATGTGAGTGAATTATCCATCTTGTCATTTTTTTTTGGACTTTCCTTTGAAAATAAGTCACTATCTGTTATTTTAACTACATTTATTCATAACATCCACATATTTTCTTGTTGAATTAGAAAGGTAAATTGCAATTCCAGGAGTTATGGACTGGAAATTATTTACTCAAATGCTGAGCTCTTTTCTGGACATAAAATTTGTCCAGTATTCTATTTGTCTTCATGGAGCTCATAGTATAGTGGAGAAAGACAAAAAATATTTACATGTTAGCCGAGCACGGTGACTCATGCCTGTAATCTCAACACTTTGGGAGGCTGAGGCAGGAGGATCATGAGGTCAGGAGATCAAGACCATCCTGGCTAACATGGTGAAACTCCGTCTCTACTAAAAATACAAAAAATTAGCCAGGTATGGAGGCGGGTTCCTGTAATCCCAGCTACTCGGGAAGCTGAGGCACGAGAATCACTTGAACCTGGGAGCAGAGGTTGCAGTGAGCTGAGATCATGCCACTGCACTCCAGCCTGGGCGACAGAGTGAGACTGTCTCAAAAAAAAAAAAAAAAAAAATTACATGTTGGGGGATTATCATGTTACAGAGGAAAGACAAAGCTAGGTCAGGAAAATAAAGGAAATGGGGGAGGTGCTATCATATTCTGTTATTTGTTATGGGAACTCTCTGATAATGCAACATTGTGGAAGAGATAAAAGGAAAGTGAATGAGTGAGCCTAGTGGTTTTCTAAAAGAGAGCATTCAGGTTAAAGGAAGTAATAGATGCAAAAGCTGAGGTTGGTGTGCAAGAGAGCATCCAGGGAGCTGGCACACTCAGAAAGCATTGCACATGTCATTAAATTAAGGATTTTGAGATGAGGAGATTATTTGAGATTACCCAAATAGGTATTAAGTTTCATGCGCGTCCGCGTGAAGAGACCACCAAACAGGCTTTGTGTGAACAATAAAGCTTTTAATCACTTGGGTGCAGGCGGGCTGAGTCCCAAAAGAGAGTCGGCGAAGGGAGATAGGGGTGGGGCCGTTTTATAGGATTTGGGTAGGTAAAGGAGAAAGGGGGGTTGTTCTCTGGCAGGCAGGAGTGGGGGTCACAAGGTACTCAGTTGGGGAGCTTTTGAGCCAAGATGAGCCAGGAGAAGGAATTTCACAAGACAATGTCATCAGTTAAGGCAGGAACAGGCCATTTTCACTTCTTTTGTGGTGGAATGTCATCAGTTAAGGCAGGAACCGGCGATCTGGATGTGTACATGCAGGTCACGGGGATATGATGGCTTGGCTTGGGCTCAGAGGCCTGACATTAAGTATAATCACAAGGACACTTAGGGGAACAAGGGGAATTTTGGCATCCAAAAGAAAGCAATGTGATAATTAAAATATAATGCCATAATGCTCATTTTGATTGGGTAAGAAAAGTCCACAAGCCAAGGGATGCAAGGAATGCAGCTCTAGAAACTGAAAAAGGCAAGGAAAGGGATATTCCCTTAGAACTGCTAGAGAGAGCCCAATTCGGCTAACATCTTGAAACTCACTTTGGATTTCTAACCCACAAATCCAAGAGACTAAAACTGTAGGGTTTTTTGTTTGTTTATTTTAAACCATCAACTTTGTGGTAATTTGTTACATCAGCCATAGGAAACTAATATGGGTGGGACCTTTGGTAGCATTTGAGTAGAGATCGGGTATAAATAGAAAGAAGAAAAATCACAATTTGCTAAGAGGAGGTGAATCATTCCCAGAAGTGGAAAAAAGATGATGTGAAAGACAGAGGAGAAATGCCTGGAGAGATGTTCTTTTGAGGGAACAGGGGAAGTGATCCTGGGTACAAGTTAGAAGAACTGGCCCCAGGCAGAAGCAAGAGCAGCTCACTGACTTCCACTGGAGAGCAGGAAGAGTATTTGAATTTAGATGCAGAAGTTTCTGGAAAAAAAGCCAAAAAAAGACCATTGTGTACACTATTAATTTTTAAATAGTCAGTTTCTTGTGCATCCATGTGAAGAGATCACCAAACAGGCTTTGTGTTAGCAATAAAGCTTTTAATCACCTGGGTGCAGGCGGGCTGAGTCCAAAAAGAGAGTCAGCGAATCTCTGGCGGGCAGAGTGGGGGTCACAAGGTGCTCAGTAGGGGAGCTTTTGAGCCAGGATGAGCCAGGAGAAGGAATTTCACAAGACAATGTCATCAGTTAAGGCAGGAACAGGCCATTTTCACTTCTTTTGTGGTGGAATGTCATCAGTTAAGACAGGAAGCGGCCATCTGGATGTGTATGTGCAGGTCACAGGGGATATGATGGTTTAGCTTGGGCTCAGAGGCCTGACAGTCAGCACATATATTCATATATTGCCATTACTAAATCACATATATCAGCACTAAAGCCAGAAATATTTTATTAATCCCTTAAAGTTATTCAAATACATTTTTATTATTTTCTTAGCAACCGGAGATGTAATGATTGAGATCCCAGCTTTGGCCCATAAAAATTTCAATGGCGCTTTGTTTTCTCCTGATATAAAATAATTTATAAGTAAAACTTTATTAATCAGAGGTTTCGTTGCTTTTGTTATAATCAGTTTAAGGAGATTTCAATTTTGTCTGACATTAGAAAGGCTGGAACATAGACTATATATATTCAAACAAAAACAGATTTTGTCAGGCCTCTGAGCCCAAGCTAAGCCATCGTATACCCTGTGACCTGCACATATATGTCCAGATGACCCAAAGCAAGTGAAGAATCACAAAAGAAGTGAAAATGGCCATTCCTGCCTTAACTGATGACATTCCACCACAAAAGAACTGAAAATGGCTGGTCCTTGCCTTAACTGATGACATCACCTTGTGAAATTCCTTCTCCTGGCTCATCCTGGCTCAAAAGCTCCCCCACTGAGCACCTTGTGACCCCCGCCCCTGCCCACCAGAGAACAACCCCCTCTGACTGTAATTTTCCACTATCTACCCACATCTTATAAAATGGCCCCAACCCTGTCTCCCTTCACTGACTCTCTTTTCGGACTCAGCCCGCCTGCACCCAGGTGATTAAAAAGCTTTATTGCTCACACAAAGCCTGTTTGGTGCTCTCTTCACACAGACGCCAGTGAAAGATGTAATAGCGCTTTTTACCTAAATTTAAAAGAAATTTTACATTATCATTATCTATAATAAGAAGTCATACAGTCTAATTGTTCTAAAGTATTCTGAAATCAGTTCACTTAAGCTTATTCCCAACACCACCACTATTAGAGTTATGAACCTGGACAGGTTCTTTAACATTCAGTGTTCTCATGTAAAATGCACAGAGTAAAAGTACCCGAGTGACATAATTGAAAGAGTAATTTAGAAAAATGCCTGCTGTTAGCTGTTGTGACTTTGGTTACCATTATCTTATAAAGGTTTATTTTTTAAATCTTATATGCGAGGTGTTGACAAAAAGAGTCAGACTCTGTAAAATATTTTGACATTTATTCTGAGCCAAATATGAGTGACCATGGCCCATGACACAGCCCTCAGGAGGTCCTGAGAACATGTGCCCAAGGTGGTCAGGGCACAGCTTAGTTTTATATATATTTTAGGGAGGCATGAGACAGCAATCGAATATGTTTAAGAAATATGATTTGTCCAGAAAGGCGGGACAACTCAAAGTGGGAAAGTGGGTTGTGGGGGGGTGGGGGTGTCCGTAGAAAGGAAACCTTCAGGTTAAGATAAAAGATTGCGAAGGCCAAGTTTCTTTTGAAGTCTTATAGTGGCTGCCCTTAGAATAGAGAATAGATGACAAATGTTTCCTATTGAGACATTTAAAAGGTGCTAGACTCTTAGTTATTCTCTTCAGGGTTGGGAGGGCCTGGAAGAAAAAGATGTAGCTATGTTAATAGAGATGCTTTACAGATGCAAAATTTCCCCCAAAAAGGACAGTTTTACAGGGCCATTTCAAAATATGGCAAAGAAATATGTTTTATGGTAAGATATTTTGACTTTCTTCTTTGTTATGCTAGAGTCAGATTGGAAAGCAAGTCATGATACACAGTTCCATTAAACCAGTCTGATGAGAATTTATAGTTTGTAGGGTATGACTCCCCAGACCCCTTACTTAGGAATTTGGGCAAGATAAAAATTTCAGAGCCTAGTCCTCAGAGGTTTTGCTAGTCATATGGTGAGAGTTATATGTATATTTTTTAAATGTAGTGCATATATTTAAGGTATATGACATGATATTTTGATATACATATGCATAGTAAAGTGATGACTAGTCAAGCAAATTAACATATCAATCACCTCACATAGTCACTTTCTTGTGTGTTTTTTTGTGTGTGTGAATGTGTAAAGAGTAACTATAATCTACTCTCTTAGCAAATTGGCAGTATTATTAACTATATTCCTCATACTCTCTATTAGATCTCCAGGCTTATTCACCTGTCACAATTGCAACTTTGTACATTTTGCTGCATACGTCTTCCTTGGTAACTACCTTTCTACTCTTTCTATATATCCATTTTTTAATTCCACGTACAAGTGAGATCAGTCAGTCTTTTTCTGTCAAGCTTATTTCTCTTAGCATAGTGTCTTCTAGTTTTACCTATGTTGTTACAAATGGCAAGCTCTCCTCTTTTAAGGCTGCATAATTATCTATGTATCTATCAATATCATCAAATTTGATGCACATGTCGGTTGTTTCCATATCTTGGCTATTGTGAATAATGCTACAATGAATATGAGAGTCTTTACAAGGTCATACTATCATTTCCTTTGTGTATATATGCAGAAGAAGAATTGCTAGGTCATATGATAACTCTATTTGTATTTTCTTTAGAAACTTCCATACTGTTTTCCACAATGACTGCACCAACCATCATTTCCACCAGCAGTGTACAAGGGAGCTACCTTTTTTCCACACCCTCAACATTTGTTATCTCTTGCCTTTTTAATAATAGCCACCCTGAAAGGTGTGAGGTAATATCCCATTGTGTTTTTTGTTTGTTTGTAGAGATGGGATTTCACTATGTTACCTGCAATATTGCTGGTCTTGTACTCCTGGGCTTAAGCAATACTCCTGCCTCAGACTCTCAAAGAGTGTGCAGTAATACTGTGTTGTTGTTGTTGTTGTCACTGTTTTGTAGAGATGGGGTCTCCTTAAGTTGCCCAGGCTAGTCTTGAACTCCGGTACTCAAGCAATCCTCTTGCCTCAGCTTCTCAAAGTGCGGGGATTACAGGCATAAGCCACCGTGCCTGGCCTCTGGTAGTTTTGATTTGCATTTCCCTGATTTTGATTTGCATTTTCTAGTAAGGTTGAGCATCTTCTCATATGCCTGATGACCATTTTTGTCTTCTCTGGAGAAATGTCTATGCAGGTCATTTGCCCATTTATAAAAGGTTATTTGTCTTTTTGCTACTGAGTTGTAGAGTTATAATTCTTTTTTTTTCTTACTTTTTTTTTTTTTTTGAGATGGAGTTTCACTCCTGTTGCCTAGGCTGGAGTGCAATGGCGCTATCTCGGCTCACCCCAACCTCTGCCTCCAGGTTCAAGTGATTCCCCTGCCTCAGCCTCCTGAGTAGCTGGGATTCCAAGCATGTGCCACCACACCTGGCTAATTTTGCATTTTTAGTAGAGACAGGGTTTCTTCATGTTGGTCAGGCTGGTCTCAAACTCCAGACCTCAGGTGATGTGACCGTCTCGGCCTCCCAAAGTGCTGGGATTACAGGCATGAGCCACTGCACCCGGCCTAGTGATAATTCTTTAAGATACAGTTCCTCCATTTCCTAGTCTACACAGGACTCCTGTTAATGAAAGAAAAAAAAAAAAAGATGCATGAAAATCCTTGCAGAGAAAACTATCTATAACCAATGCCAAATAATAACATTTATTAAGAAATTAGAACTTGACGTCGAAGGATGGTACAAAGGTCTGAATGGGTATGTCATTCCTATAGGTTTATTTTGCAACCTAATTATGAATATGATGGCATTAGAAGGTGAAGCCACTGGTAGATGATTAGGTTGTGTAGGTGGAACCTTCATGGTAAGATTACTGCATTTATAAAAGAGGCCTCAGAGGACTGCCTTGCCCCTTCCACTGTGTGAAAATAGAGTGAAGGAGTCATCCATCAACCACAATATGGGTCCTCACCAGACACAGAATCTGCTGGTGCTTTGATCTTACATATAAAATTACTTCTATTGAGAAGACAGTCTTACAGTTGAAAAATAAGAATATAAAAATTTAATTTTTAAAACATGAGCAACAGAATTGAACACAGAGTTTATTGGAGGAGATGTACCAATGTCAAATAAGAAGATGAATAATGATTAACGTTTATTTATCAGGATCTGCAAATTACAACTATAATGGGATACTGTTTAACACCCATTAGAATGACTGCAATTGTAAATACTAAAGAAAATTTAATGTAAAACAAGTGAGATTCTCATATAATAATGGAAGGAATGTAAACTAATACGACACTCTGGAAAACTCTTTATTTTTTTATTACTTACTAACCTATGTGCTAAGCTTTTGCTAACCTATTGGCTTTTCTTTACCAAAGATGAATACTTATGTTTTTCTTTCAATTTATATTCTAGTGGTGAGTATGCTATTTTGCTGAAAATTCAACTAATTCTAAATTTATAACGAAATGAAAATTCTTTACCTAATTGCAATCAACTTGTTTCATCCAATCATAGATTTGAGTTGCACCATAACGTAAGATAATTAAAAAAAAAATTACATAGTATTAATTTTATGTGACAAAATTATTAAGCTATTAAAAAAACTATTTCAGACTTCAAAATGATTTTTCTTTTTTTTTTTTTTTTTGAGACGGAGTCTCGCTCTGTCACCCAGGCTGGAGTGCAGCGGCGCTATCTCGGCTCACTGCAAGCTCTGCCCCCCGAGTTCACGCCATTCTCCTGCCTCAGCCTCCCGAGTAGCTGGGACTACAGGCGCCCGCCACCATGCCCGGCTAATTTTTTGTTTTTGTTTTTTAGTAGAGATGGGGTTTCACCGTGTTAGCCAGGATGGTCTCGATCTCCTGACCTCGTGATCCGCCTGCGTCGGCCTCCGAAAGTGCTGGGATTACAGGCGTGCGCCACCATGCCCGGCCCTCTTCTCTATCTTTTGTTAGGAAACTGAGATGGACTCCTGTGAACTCCACTGCCTGAACTCTCAACTCGTATATCAAGCTGCCTACAGGATGTCTAAGAAGCATGTAACTCAATACATCCTAAACTGATTTCCTAATCTTCCATACATGCTTTACTTACTACTTTCCCCACCTCTGTGGTTGCTGATAGCATTTTTCAACTTGCTTAGGTCAAATTCCTGGGGGTGAATTTTTACTCTTTTATCAAGTCAAATATTCTAATCTGTCATGAAATCCTGCTGGCTGTTCCTACAATATATTTAGTATCAGGACACTTGGAACTACTGAACTGTCCCACTCTGGCCGAAAGCACCAATATTTCTTGCCTGGGTTATCTCCGAGCAGAACTACAATCTAAGCTTTAAAAACAGCCACTGCTCATTCAAAATTTAAGTTAAATTAAGTAACACATCTGCTAATAAATTTTCTGCGCCTCCCTTTTCAACTCAGAGTAATAGCCAAAATTCTTTCAAAGGCGTGTGTGTTTTCCCCTGGCTCGAACCCCTTACTTCTAAGGTCTTAAACACTCAACACCCTTGTTCTTATCATTCTCTGAGACACTGGACTTCTTTGTGTTCGTTGCAAAGATCAGGTATGCTTCTGTCTTAGGGCATTGTTCAAGCTCTTTTCAGTACCTGGATTGGTCTACAACAGCTATTTCCTTGCTAACTGTATTGCCTTCCTTAAGTTTGGGAGGAGGTGGCATCTTCTCTTTTAAGATTACCCGAATCACTCTACTTAATACTGTAGCTTGCTGCTTTCTCCAGAACCCTCCCACATGCACACATTCACAATCCTGTTTGTTCTACTGTACATTTTTTTTCTCCTTTTTTACATGTCACTTGTTATTTTCTCAAGTACAATTTCATTTACTTCTTAATTACGTTAATTGATATCAACATAATAATGCTTCCACTTACAAATGTAAATAATGTAAATAATGCTCCCCCTTACAAAAATATGAGATCCCTGAGGGCAGGGAGTTTGACTGCTGTATTCACTAATGTATCCTGAATGCCTTGTGCATGCCTGATACATAGTAGGCACTCTACAAATATTTGCTGAATACGTGAACAAATTACTAAGCTGCAGAGGATCTCAGACAATTTGGTAGAAAATATTGGCCAGGCATGGTGGTTCACGCCTGTAATCCCAGCACTTTGGGAGGCCAAAGTGGGTGGATCACCTGAAGTCAGGAGTTCACGACCAGCCTGGCCAACATGGTGAAACCCCATCTCTACAAAAATACAAAAATTAGCCTGACATTGATGGTGGGTGCCTGTAATTCCAGCTACTCGGGAGGCTGAGGTGGGAGAATCACTTGAACCCAGGAGGCAGGGGTTGCAGAGAGCCGAGATCAGGCCATTGCACTCCAGCCTGGGCGACAGAGTGAGACTCTGTCTCAAAAAAAAAAAAAAAAAAAGAAAGAAAATATTAAGAGAGATGTACCAGATTTTCTGACAGTAAAGTATGAGAATATTACATTTGAAAAACTGAATTTAAATGACACAATTATAATTATATCTTAAATTAGTGAAGAGGACCATTTATATACTTAAATTCAAAGTAAAACAGTTATGGTACATGTGAACACTTGTAGCTAAAAGACTAAGAGCTCCTTTTATACTCTGGATTTAGATTAATTTCTACAGGCACTATTTGAACATGCAGCTCTACCTTTGGCTCTCCTGCCACGTATCCTTCATTCCAATTCTAAATTTTGTATTAGGTCCACAGAACCCAAGCAACTAAAATGCACCTTCAAAGGAATTATTAATTCATCAATAGCCTACAGACAGACAAATATCATTGCTTCTAAAACAGTAAGAAACCAATTATAAATATTACTAACCCTGGAGTTTTATATTTTTATTTGAAATTGTTCTTCCCTATTTTTTAGGAATGTAAAGAGACAGTATATAAACATTTAACATTAATATTATTATCTATCTATCCATCTACTGTCATTTGTAAGTGAAATACATGTTAACTAATTCTACAAATAATAGTAAACATTGGCTATATGGAAGACACTGCCGCATGTTGGTTCTAAGAGGGAAAAAAGGATCACAAATCCTTTCCTTAAGCATTTAATATGGAGGACATATTCATAAGTAGTTAATTGTATTATAATATTATAGATACAATTATGTCAGCTTACGTGGTTTATTGTATACATGTGCAAACATGGCAAAAAAACCTTAAATAAGAAAGGGTTGCTGTATAACTGAAATGTCAGCACAGAGTTCTGGATGATGAGCAGATGTTAGATGACAAGATGCCGTAAGTCCAGGTAAAAATGGTGGTGGAGATGGACAAGTTATTACACAAAGTGAAAAAAAAATCTTTTCAAGAATTTGATGACAAGAAAAAGCACGGAAGAGAGTGGGAACATCAAGCTCTGTGGAAATGAGAATAGAAACTATTTAAGGCAGAAAATTATAAGAAAATCTGGTGGCAATTTGGGGATTAAAGGGCTGGTTTGAAATGATTGAATGGTCTAAATGGTCAAAACTTTTCCATCTCTATATGTAATTAAACTGTTTAAAAAATTTTAAACCATAGAGTTAACATAAAAAGTCCAGTAAGGAATAGATCATTCTTATAATAACACATGTGGAGGGTTTTTTTGGAAAAATGAAACTACTTATTATTGAAAATAATATTTCTTTTGAAATTCTTGCGTTCTGGTGTCTTTAACATATGAGAAGCTTGGTGTAATTCAAAACTGAAATTATACCATCAAGGAAATTTTATGCCATGTTGACAGTTGGATGTAGTTCTGTGGTTGATGGGAAATTTCTTTCTTTCTTTTTTTTTTTGAGATGGAGTTTCTCTCTTGTCACCCAGGCTGGCATGCAAGGGCACGATATCTGCTCACTGCAACCTCTGCCTCCCAGGTTCAAGTTATTATCCTGTACTAGTTGATATGTCTATCAACTTTTTGAATGAAAACAAATTACCCTTGCCAAAATTTGGCCCACAGAGTTGAAGAGGATAGAAAGTAATTTGTATTTTAAATCAAGATTGTATAAAATTATATCAATATGTTGAAATTATAGACCAAATAGAGTAAGGAAAAAATAGAAATAAAAGCTCCTGAACTCAGATACATAAAACCATTCATAAAATTAAGTATAGGCAAACTGTGGATTTTAAGCAATTGTGTCAGGGGCCCAGGGCTGAACGATTGTTTGAGTCTAGGGGTTTAAGACGAGCCTGGACAACACAGAGTGATAACATCTCTACAAAAAAAAAATAAAATAGCTGGATGTGGTGGTGCACACCTGTGGTCCCAGCAACTTTGGAGGCTGAGGTGAGAGCATCTCTTGAGCCTAGGAGGTTGAGGCTGCAGCGAACCATGATTGTGCCACTTCACTCCAGCCTGGGTGACAAAGTGAGACCCCATCTCAACCCTGCCCCCTGCCCCACACACACAACAAATGAAAGGAAGGAAAGAAGAAAGAAAGAAAAAATAGAAAGAAAATCCATAAGACCAAATGGTTTTAAACTGTCTCTGAAATCAAGTTGAATCAATAGAGTAATAGTTTCTAAGACAATGATAATACACTCCTCTTTTCCATTCAACCCACAAATTTGTACTGAACCGATGATCTAATGATGTTTAGAAATCATATTTTTTTACCTGTTAAGAGGTCCAGCTTGGAATCAGGTAGATACAGTTTGTATTTTGACTCCACAACATTTTTGTTGTTTGACAATCACTTATTCTTTCACTGTCTTAGTTTCTTCACTAGAGAAGTTATATAAATATCAACACATAAACTGAAAGAAAACACTATAACACAATGCATTTCATGTGGCAAAAGTGAAATAAATGTTATGAGTTGTTAAGTATTGTATTCACATTCAATGTTGCACTCAAATATGTGTACTGAAAAAAAATTTAGTTCAGGGATAGCTTATAAGGGTGGTAATTGGTTACACTTATATAACAAATATATTGAAAAAGAGTATTTAGATGACAATTGGAAACTTTTGTTAAATATTGGAAGGGTTTTCATGTGCAAAATACAGTAGCACTATTTTGGGTAACTCCTAAGAAGAAGCCAGAACAAGAAAATTGCAGGGAAGTTCAGGATGACTTTCATCAAAGAAAAAATATCTGTATCTATATTTATATATGTAGCAGTCAGACACATTCAAAAGTAAACTGAGATGTCTTAACTGATAGGGAGATCCTGTTCCCAATGGATTTAAGAGCAAAGCTCAAGTTATGAAATATATCGAGTCTTGCAAAATTAATTTCTTAGTAAATTGGAGTCACTTCCCTATTTAACTACCAGTGGTTTCTTTAATTCACAGGGTAAAAACAGATCTCCGTTAATAGATGCAATAGTTTCCTAGTTCTGCCATAACAAAATAACACAAACTGGGTCACTTAAACAAGAAAGTTTATATTCTCACGGTTCTGGAGGCTGGAAATCCAAGATTAAGTTCTCAGCAGGTAGTTTCTTCTGGACCCTCATTCTTTGGCTTGCAAATGGTTATTCTTCTTTCTGTGTCCCCACATGGCTTTTCCTCTGGTTATTTCCTGTCCTAATATCCTTTTCTTATGGACGCCAATGATATCAGATTAGGGCCCATTCATAATACCTCTTTTTACCTAAATTACCTATTTTAAAGCCCTGTTTCTAAATGGATTCACATTTTGAGGTGCTGAGGGTTAATATTTCAACATATAAATTTTAGAGAGGCACAATTCACCCTGTAACACTCAAGTGACATTATTTTATAACATGGTCCCTAGTCATCCTTATCGCTTAAACTTATGCCTCACCATCCTTACATGCCATAGCCTACTGTCCATTCTTTTCTCATACTCTGTGTCCCGATCATATCAGGCCAGGGAGTGGAAGCTCTCTTCCCATCTATTCCTGGCGCTGAATTGAGCTGTCTTCTCCTGCTTCTCAGCCTGGTTCCACTTGAGCCTGACTTGAAAGACTCCCTAGACTCAGGAGTGTAAGAGTATCCTTGAAAATAAAGAAAACAGTACTCAGAAACACTTGAGAACTTGATCCAAAAGTCCCATTATATGCATAATACCTTAGATTTTCCTATTAAAAACTATACTCTCTGTTTGTTTGAGTTCTTGTGAAGACGAGGGTATTGTAAAGTCCATGCTTTCCTTGATCTTCATCATAATTCACTTTGTAGGGATTGTTATGAGGTACACAAATTTCTCTAGAGCTCTTCTAAAGTTTGTATTATGCTGCTGTTATTAACACAATTTTGTGAAAACATACATCTAGAAAAATTAGTATCTCCAAATTAGAATTATGGGTATTTTGTTTAAACTGTTAAAATATTGATTTGTTGTTTTCTCTTCTTTTCTTAATTTTCCAAACATTTTGGAACAGAGTTTTCTTAATTTTCTTTTTTATATATGCATTACGAGGAAGCTTAGCAAGAGGGAATTAAGACAGTATATCTTAGCTACAATCTCAATAAATTTTTGATCGTATGCACGTGAGTTCTTGATAGCAAGTAAATACAGGGGAAATGTTTTTTAAAAGGTATGTTTTCTCTATATGTTACATAAAATTTATGTAATTTAAAAATGTTGATGTATGTCGGGAGCGTATCAAGGACTTATTTAGAGACATGAACTCTTTGGACGACTGAAAATGTGATGTGGAAGGCAATCACAGACCATCAGTATAAATGAAAGATTAGAAACATTTTAAGTCTTCTACTTTATTGACTGAACGTAAGTGATATTATGATGGTGGAAACAAATTACGAAGACACTTCAGAAGGTATTGTGTTTGTGTACTTACGCAGTTGTTGTGAAGATGCAGGTTTGGATGAGACAGTGCCTGATCCCTAGGAAACAGTGGAAAATTTGTCAGTAAACTCTAATTTTTTGAGATAAACATGGATTCATCTTCCTGAATGATGCCCTGGGATGCTAAATGTTCTCAGGTTCTGGAATGGTGGGTGCTGACACCAGTAACAATATCCATTAGGATGTGTAAGGATTATGATGTATATTATTTCATTAGCAAAGCATTTGAAATTTCCAGGGTCATATCAATTGCGAAGAGTAGAAATTTATAGGATAGAATACTTAATTGGGCCTTACATTGACTGCATAATTTGCTAAAGAAACAATATATTTTTTATTGTGAATATAATGGTCAGTTTTCACGCAGGGATATTTGAAAAATACCCAAAAGAACAAATAAACAAAAAAACGGCCAGGCGTGGTGGCTCACGCCTGTAATCCCAGCATTTTGGGAGGCTGAAGTCAGCAGATCACCTGAGATCACAAGTTTGAGACCACACTGACCAACATGGTGAAACCTCATCTCTACTAAAAATACAAAATTAACTGGGCGTGGTGGCACGTGCTTGTAATTCCAGCTACTTGGGAGGCTGAGGAAAGATAATTGCTTGATGCCGGGAGGCAGAGGTTGCAGTGAGCCACGATCATGCCATTGCACTCCAGCCTGGGCAACAAGAGCAAAACTCCATCTCGAAAAAAAAAAAGCCCAGCTTATCATTTTGATAAGTGATCATCCACATATAAATGCATATGTGCATATGCATCCATGTTCATGAATGTGTTATATTTTAAATTATGCTATCATTATCACATATTTATCTATGCCATTAATTTTTTTTTATGTGTTGCTCAAAGGGGTCATGGGTACATGTCAGCAGTATGATGCATATTTGGGGAAAGATAAGCAGAGAAGTTACAGAGTGAACAGAATGATTCTCATAGCATACCATGGCTTGGGCTGAGTCAAGAAAATCTTCAAGTGAACACCATGGTCAATATGCCACTTGAGTCTCTGTATGAATGGTAGATAAGGAGTGACAATCTATATGACTATGTAACAGTGGATGCACTCTGGATAAGGAGTTATCCTTTTAAGAAAGGTAAGTCCTCTGAAAACTAGTGCCTAAAATTAGTCTCTCTTGCTTGGGGGCTTAGACATAGTGAGTTCTCTAAGTAGAAAACTGTCTCTGCTAAGCTACTGAAAGAAGGAATAATTATACTTCAGAGCCATACAAATTTCTTTCACAATCACGTAAATAACAATCATGTCATATAAATATACACTCAAATTTGCTTGGATAGAAGACACATTGTTTTTCATTAGCCTATATCCAATAAACTCATGTTTCAGATGGAGGTCCTGACAGTGGTCAGTTACTGCTTTGTCTTCAGTTCCATTGTAACTGTGTTCTGGGCCACTCTACAGCTTAAGAACCCACGAGGACGTTCAGTGGATTTAGTCTGGCATCAATGATGGCATAGCTCCCACATGAAGATGCATAATGTCTTAGTTCAGGAGTCTAAAACAAAATAGCATAGACTGCGTGGCTTAAAAAATAGACATTTGTTTTTCATGGTCCTGGAGGCTGGGAAGTACAAGATCTGGGTGCCATCAGATTTGTTTCTTGGTGAAGGCCCTCTTTCTGGCTTGTAGATGCTGCCTTCTCATTGTATCCTCACATGGCAGAGGAGGAAAGCTCAGAGATCTCTTCCTCTTTTTATAAGGGCACTAATTTTATCATGAGGGCTCCACCCTAATAAACTCTTCTCAATCAGTTACCTCCCAATGTCCCACTTCCAAATACCATCACATTGAAGTAACCTCGAATTCAACATATACATTTTGAAAGAACACAAACATTCAGTCATTAACAGCTGGGTACATTTGTTTATTTCCAGGTGTTATGGAATATTGTAAAAGATTCTGATGTATCCAATGTAAGAGAGATATTACTAATCATTATATTTTCAAATAATTTCTCTTGAGATTATGATGCAAACTTTACTTAAGATATCTTATATAAAGTCTCCTTACATAGCAGGGTATATTGTATATTGATAAGTATGCTAAGTAAAAAGTTTGATATTAGTTTCCAAGTAAATATGTGAGTATATATAATAAGGAGCACTAATTTAGTAAGAAGCTGTTGTCTACTTTTTTGAGAGCTCAGACTTACTTGAGAGAACTTTAAACTGAGATCTAAAAAAAGTCAGATCTTACATAAAAAATAACATTTAAGAAGTTAGAAAAATAATGACAGACTATCTAGAAGTAAGTAGAGGGGAAAAGATAATAAAAGTAAAAACAATGTGAAATAGAATGCAAAAAAAATGTAATGGAAAGATGTATCACAGAAAATAATTTGTTTTGAAAATATTAATACCTGTGGTAAATTGTGTCAAGAAAATAGAAAAATCACACTAATAAACCATTGTATAAATAAATCTGGGTACATTGATAAAGATTTATTGGATTGTAAAAATATTAAAATTATATACGTAACAGCTTAATGCCAACATTTGAAAACTTAGTTGAAAGGGACAAATAACTAGACAAATACAAATATTACTCTCAAAATATAGGAATCACAAATTTAAATCTTTTTCAAGAAATTAAACCAATGTTGAAAAATATTCACAAAATGCAAATGCAAGATCCAAATAGTGCTGCAGTTGTGTTCTCCTCTTCAAATAACAGGTTATTTAAATAATATAAAAATTCTTCTAGAGTGATAAAAAGGGGATACACATCTCAACTCATTCTGTGAGGCCAGACGAATCTTGGTATCGACACCAGACATCACTAGGGAAATTACAGGGCAATACTATTCATAAATATAGAATAAAATTTTGGAGAATATTTGAGCAAATCAAACCCATCTGTGTATTTAAAATAAAGAGAATATGTTGTGATCAAATAAGGTTTATACCAGAAGTGCAAAATGGTTACATATTTTAAAATCTATAAAAGTCATTCTATACTAAGAGAATCATATGATATTTTATTCCAATGAATGGAGTTAAAGCCTTTTGTGAAAATCTGCAGCCAATTAGAAATTTAAAATAAAACCCTAAGTGTTAGGAATAAGAGAATAACCTGATAAGGATGTCTATCCAAAACACAGTCGACATTATTTCTACTGGTAATCATTAAGCATTATATTTATGAACAGGAACAGGATAGGGAACTCAATATAGGCTATTCTATTTAACATTATCATGTATATCCCAGTCACCAAAATAACACACACACAGAAGACATCATGCAAGGACAAAAAAGATGTACTGAAATTATTACTATTTAGAGAAGTTACAACTTCTACAACTAAAACTGCAAAAACCTTATTTTATTATTAGAATTAATAAGAATTTGCATTTCTCTACTCCAAAAACAGGTAAAAAATATATTCTTAAAAGTGATAATGTACCAACACAGTAAATAAGTTTAAGGCATCTAGAAATGAATCTAGCAGTAAATCTTACACGATATATGACACAAAGAAAATTCAAAAAATTACTGTAAGATGCTATCAAAATCATTATTATAAAGGCATTATTTCTCTAGAAATTAACTCAGAGATTTAATAGAATTTTAATCAAAATCCCAGCAGGATTTTTGAGAAAATTGACAATATAATTTTAAATTTCATATGTAGATAAAGGGACTAAGAATGGCAAAGTCACCCCTAAAAGAAGAAATTTCCTCTCAGTTATTAAGACATTTATGAAACTATAGTAATTAAGTCAATGTGACATTAACCCAGAGATAAACTGCATTGACCAATGGGACACAAAGGTAGCTGACAAAAAGGCCACATATGGAAACTTGCTATATGGCCAAAGTCGCATCAGTTTCACTGGGGAAGAAGTGGTCTATGCAATAAATGGTGTTGGATAACTTCCCATCTCGGAGGTCATTTTGAAATTGCATCTTCACAAATGAATACACAAAATGTCAATTCCAGAAGGATGAAGGATTCAAATGTTAAGGTATACTTAAGGCCAATGTAGAATACTCTGATGCATTTGTTTTCCCAGGAGACACAAAATATACTATCTCTCCTCGAAAAGGCTGATCACCTGAATAAACTAAAATTTAAAAAAACAGTTTATTGAATAAATTGTCTAGAAAATAAAAAGACAAGTCACTAACTGGAAGAAAGTATTTGAAAAAGAAATTACTTTTCAGAATATACTCACAAGACTCAATAGGCAAAACACAAAAACTTAGTATATACACGGACAAAAGACATTTATAGGTATTTTAAAGAAACAAAACCTTTTTATTTAATTTATATTTCTACATAAATTAAATATTTTTATGAATCAAAACCCAAATACCCTTGTTAATATAGTGGAAATGCATATTTGCACCATAATATGATACAAATATGTAGACAAAAAATAAGATACCTGACTATATCAAATTGTGGCAAAAATATGGGTCAACAGGGATTTATACATTTTAGTGAGATGGAAAATTGCTAAAAACCATCCTGCTAAACAATATGGTTTTATCTTTTAAAATACGAACGTTAAAACTTAGACATTCCACTTCCAAGCATATACATATTTGTCAGGAAACTTCTGCTTAAATTTGTTCATAGCAACAATCATTCATAATAGCAAAAACTAGACACAACAAAAGTGTCTATAAACCCAATGACACATAGCTAAATTTGGCTATATTCATCTTATGCAGAAATTGGTATACTATGGCCCATGAGCTAAAGTTGGCCAGCCTCCCATTTTAGTAAAAACATTTCTCTTGGAACACAACCATATCCTTTATTTTCTGTATCATATGTGGATGATTTTCCTGTATGACAGCAGAGTTAGTTAATTGCGACAGATTATATGCACCACAGAGTCAAGCATGTTAACTATCTCTCCATGAACAGAAAAACTTGCTGATCTCTGGCCTAATGGAATATTATGTAGAAACAAAAATAAAAAAATCATGAAATAGCATGAATGAATCTCAGTGATGTAATGATAGCTAGAGAATGATACTACGTTTTAATAAAGCTCTAACGTATATGGCAAACATAAGATATATATATATTTTAGGAATACCTAAGTATATCATAAACGAATTTTAAAATGCAAAAAAAGAATTAATGGACAAAAGTTTTGGTGATTGGTTATTTTTATTATGGTAAGAGACAGCTGGACAGATTAGATAACTTTCAATATTATAATTCCTGTTGGATAGCAAGTTCAAAAGTGTTTATGTTTTACATTTATATCTTACATAGTCATTATATTCATTGGTTTGTGTGGCTCAGTTATCATATTTTTCATACCAATATAAAAGTAGTCCTACTAAAAGTGAGAAGGATATGCGCATATCTGTGGGTCTATGAGAAGATTCTCATAGAAAATTATCAAGTGAAAACAGAAAGTTACAAATATCTAAGAAAAGAAAAGAGAAAGATGAATTCAAAAGAGTAAGCTTAGCTGGGCCCAGTGGCTCATGCCTATAATCCCAGTACTTTGGGAGGCCGTGGTGGGTGGATCACCTGAGGTCAGGAGTTCAAGACCAGCCTGACCAACATGGAGAAACCCCAACTCTACAAAATATACAAAATTAGCTGGGCGTGGTGGAGCATGCCTGTAATCCCAGCTATTTGGGAGGCTGAGGCAGGAGAATCGCTTGAACCCAGGAGACGGAGGTTTTGGTGAGCCGAGATCATGCCATTGCACTTCAGCCTGGGCAACAAGAGTGAAACTCTGTCGCAAAAAAAAAAAAAAAAAAAAAAAAAGAGTAAGCTATGTGTATGTATGTATTTACGTATGTTATTACTGTCATTATTATTCACAACTCTAATATATTTTAACAGCAATATGTAGTAGTGGTTTGAATAGGGTCAGAATATACTCACAAGACTCACAGAATATATGGATTTGAATTATAGACCACAACTTCCTAGTTCTTTAATCTTGGGCAAATTAGTGTATTTATAAAATGAAGCTAATAAAGTACTTAATGGATTTATTGAGAGAATCAGTGGAGGTAAGGCTTTCTAAAAACATAGAACAGCATTAATAAGAGCTCATTTTTTCATTTTTAATATATATGATGTGGAAACATTATGTTTGCATTTAAGACAACCTGAAATTATTATAATTTAAATAAA
Source organism: Gorilla gorilla gorilla (assembly GCF_029281585.2). Lineage (NCBI taxonomy): Eukaryota > Metazoa > Chordata > Mammalia > Primates > Hominidae > Gorilla > Gorilla gorilla. Next base: position 38,254,946 of record NC_073227.2, on the reverse strand, counting down.
TACATTGTAAGTTGGGAAGCACGCTCTAAAGTGCATAAACTCTAAAGTGGTCTCTACTGGTTTAAACATTTTTGAGAAAAGTGTGAAAATGGTAAAATGAACTTGGCCATTTGACTCTAGTTGGATTTTTCTTAGTAATACATGAATTTACTTATTTTTTTAAAGACTGAGCACTTTGGAATTAGGAAGAACATGACAATATTCTGAATTATTTTGTATTTCAGTTACTACAAAATGATGTATACACATCATTGAGAGTGATCTTGCTACATTCAGAATCTCCATAGTCCCTTTCATGTTTAACACGTCTAGCTTCTCACAATTTAGTTCGATCACCTGGAATGCTATTCCATCACACACTTTCAACACTGGTTCTGTTTGGTCATACAAATGTTAATCAAAGCCCACCAAGTCAAACAGTTGTAGGCCAGACTACCCAAAGTAAATAGTTAATAAAAGATATATTACATAAATGAGGAAAGAAACTAAGTTTTTATACTTTAAAATTAAATATTTTTAAGATGTTAATTTTTCTCCTTACCTTAACATATACATTCTACTTAATGTCCTAAATAAGTTTTATAGAATTTCAAAACATTATTTCAAATTTTGTTTTACTTTTTAATCTAGAAATTCTAAAGTATTATAATGCTATGTCTTGTATTATTTCATAATATTTTAATAGCATACAATTACAAATTGTTTTATGTTTTTCTTTATCTTTTGTCTAATTTGCTAATGAAATGTGTGTCTTCTTGGCTGTTTTTTTTTTTTTTTCTTTTTGGTGAATTAGTTACTCCTGAGCTGCTTTTTATATCTATATTTATTGGCTATTTAAATTTGTTCATATGTGTATGTTCCTTATGTTTCAATTAAGGGTGTTTTTATTTTTTAAGACATTTCTTGAATTCATTAATGAGTAAGTAGAAAAGCCTTTATGTATTACATTATCTGGTCATGCGTTGGCAACAAATATGAATTATAGCCATGTTTTTATAGCTTAACATTTGTTTCTGATGTGTGAAAGTTACATATAACCAAATCTATTACTTTTTCTATTTATGGTTTCTTCCTGTTTGATCAACACTCGGATGCCTTCTCAATCTAAAACTGAAGAAATATTACCATGTATTTTGTTCATAGTCATTTATGGCTGAATTTTTTTTACCTAGATATTTAATTGATCTGTTGTAATGTTAAGAACTCTTTGTAGACTCTAAGAATTTTTGTTAATCTGCTTGTACTGGTCATTTCTGATATATAACAAAGATTATATATATATATATTACATTATACATATAAATGTAATATATATATATATATGTAAGTGTGTGTGTAATAGTCTTGTAATTGACCATGATGATGAAACTATGACAATATTTCTAAATATATTTTTACTGTTTTCTTGTTTTTTTCTATTTTTCCCTGTTTGATATTTGGAAATAAAAAACATTTTAAAATAGTGGTAGTTGTGACCTCTCAATTATAGAAAAACCCATATTTATGCCTCATATTTATTATGTTGGTTAAATTGTCTAGAACAATATTAAAACAATTCTGGCCTTATTCCTAACTTCAGGCAAAACAGCTCTAGTGTTTCCCTACTAGTTGTGGTATAGGCTGATGGCTTAAATACACACACAGACACACACACACACACACACACACATATATATGTTAATACTTACATATAATTTACTATAATACATATAACGATACTAATACGTATAGTTATGCGTTATATGTATTATAAATTATGGTTTATATTTCTTCTATTATACTGTTTTGTCATTGGTTACTACTGGAATGTTTAACTTAACTGAATATAAATTTTTATTTCACTAATTGTAATTTCGTAAGCTTCTACACTGAGATGATATAATTTCAGATAAAGAATACCTATTTTACCTTTAAGTTAGGCTTGTTGTAACCTTTTAAGAACCCTATAGGTTCTAATGACCTTGTTCAGAAAACAACTCTCCTTAACATTTCTCATTTTATAGATAAAGAAACCAAGTCGTAGTAAAGTTAAGCAATTTGTCTACAGTTGACACAGCAGAATTGGAAAGATATGCATCTGATTTAATTCTCTCATCCTTTCCATGTGGGATATAGATATGACTAATTATTTTACCCTCATTTTGTGCTTTACTAAGAGGAAACTTAAAGTAGTTAGCTGATGTGTCAAGGAGTTTGAATTAAGACATGGCTGAAACCCACGTTTCTAGAATAGTACTCTGATGATGTTTCCAGTTTCCGTAGCACAGAACGGGCAGATTGACTGAGGGAGGTGTTCTTTCTTATTCCGATGTTTAAAACTAAGCATATGACACTTGCCACTTTCTTCTAATCAAGTGTCTAAGAAGAATGAAACACCTGTAAGCATCATTTCTTTGAACTGACTACCACCTTTGCAGTCTGCGATATGAGCTCCCTTTGCCCTGTAGGGAAATGTCAAGAATTCATAGCCGTTTTCAGGTTCCTGTCATCTGTGTTATCCAGTAACTGAGGCATTGTCAACTCATCAGCAATGTCGATTCCTCTTTTTCTAACAACATTATAATTGTCACTTTCCTGACAGACATCTTAGGAAATTCACATACTTGCCAAATTTTAGACAGAACTACTTTAAAACCTCAGTGTTGCAAAGAAGACTCATTCTAAAACAGAGAAGTGGACAAAAATGCCCTTCATATGTCTTAATAACAGCTGTTTGGAATAGTTGTGTGTCTTGAGAAAACCACGGAGCCTGGTAGAGGGAGGAGCCAAAAGTGCCAAAAGTAGACTCCTTCCTTTGGATCAGGAAGGCTCTCCCGTTACTGCTTCAGCAGCCAGACAGGCATTTTAAATCAAAACTGAGGCATATGACCTAGATTACTTCAACTAATATTTATTTGACATAATTTGAATATGTCTTACTCATGTTCTCACACAGAAATAAATCCATTCAACAACCATATATTTCTAGTATTTTATTTATTGTCCATATGAGTCTGGGTCCAACAGATAATGACATACTCAAAGAAGAAAATTAATAATTGTTTAATCAAAGGATCAATTACATAAGTAGGGCTAGATTTAAGAAAACCCACATGAGATAGCAAAGCAATCCAGAGCATTTATACCAATAGGCCTGAAAATTACCAGCACCCCACAAGACCTAGACCTGCAAAGGGTACATCCTAGAGAAAACAGCAGCAGCATCAGTCTTCAGCCTGTCACAGAGAAAAACAATTACTCTCCTGCTGGTGCCTCCTATTCACTGAACTCAACTGAAAGTCAGAAGGCAAAGTTTATTGATTGATTGATTTCATAAATATCAATCTCCAGAGGCACAGATTAGAGTGGAGGAATATGGGGAGTAGAATGAACAGGTAAGTGAATAACCCCAGCACATCCTCATCTCACAAAGGAGGTGTATTAGTCCATTCTCACATTGTTATAAAGAAATACCTGAGACTGGGTAATTTATAAAGAAAAGAGGATTATTTGGCTCACGGTTCCACAGACTGTACAGGACGCATGGCAGCATCTGCTTCTGGGGAGGCCTCAGGAAACTTACAATTATGGCTGAAGGTGAAGGAGAAGCAGGCACATCTTACATGGCAGGAGCAGGAAGGAGAAAGAGAGGGTGGAGATGCTATACACTTTTAAACAACCAGATCTCGTAACTGACTCGCTCACTATCAGGAGAACAGCACCAAGGGGATCATGCTAACCCATTCATGAGAACTCTGTTCCATGATCCAATTACCTCTCACCAGGCCTCACCTCCAACATTAGGGATTACAATTTGACAGGAGATTTGGTGGGGACACAGATCAAAACCATATTAGGAGGTGAATGAATGCTTAGAATGTAAATAAGTTGTGTAGCATGAAAGGACATGTAGTTGCTGAGCTAGGATTGAATTCATGATTGTCCAACGTCAAGCTCTGTGTTCTTGCTCTTATCCCACTTCCTGTTGAAAAGAAATTTATTCACTACACCTTTCCTTCTTGGTAACACAGAATTTTATTTTAGCTGAACTCAAAAGAGTGCAAAAGCCCATCTCAAAGTGATAAATGCTTATTTTAGCACTACAACATAAGGTTGCCCTCTTTCTCCTTCAACCAATCAGTTCTTCAACCAATCAGTGTATTTCTCAAATACACATACACTTCCATACACTCATACTGAAGTATGCATGAAAAAAGGTTTCTCGTGTCTAATACTTAATGTATTCTTGAAATGCATAGTTAAATTATTTAAAAAATTAAATAGAATAAGTGTTGTAATAAAGTAATCAACTACATGGGAAAATGGGTAAAAATCCTCTTATAAAGTATTTCACAATAAAATATTCTCCATTTAAATATTCTCCAGAGGGCTATTGTAAATTTTTTAAACTAGCATTCAACAATTATTTTCTATTTGCAAACAAATAATTATAGAAATTTATATAATGAGTCATTATTTAATACTGTAAAATAAAAATTTAAGACATTTTTCTTATTGGAGATTGGATCTTGATGTTTGATATAATTCTAAGTACTGAATTGTACCTTGCTTTTATAGGATAATTTTGCAGCAACATATTCCATGGAAAGAGCCAATAGAAACTTTTCAAAAACACAGAGAGTTTTTATATCTGAGTAGCCTTCCAAAAATAAAAATATAGAAGTGCTGCTTTGCAAAGTGCCATCCACAACTTTTGTTTGTACAATGAGACTTTGAAGATACGCAAATGCTTGAATTTGATGCTGGAGGCTTAGGTCGATCCTCAAGATGACGATAAAATACAGAGCAGCAGCCTCCTGGCACATAGGTTGCCAAGAGTTCAGTAGCCTTCAACCCTGGGATAACAGTGAGGTTAATAGTCACTGGCAAATCAACCACTTTAGCAGCACTAGAGAACTTATTAGGATAAGGTTTTATTGTTTCAGGTTGGACTTAAGTTGTCAAGTGGGGTATTTAGGTACTATCAAAACTGTGCTAACAGGGCACTGTTATTCTACTGACCTCCCTCTAGAAGCACCTGAACCCTTTGATTTGTGGCAGGAAAAATGTCACAATGACAATAAACTTTGGGCATTATCATTGAGTATCTAATCAATAAATGCATTTCTAAATTATTGACTACCTTTGATGTTTCTGACTCAATATAGCCTTCCAATAACATTTTCTGTCTCTCAAAAACCCATAGACAATTTAACTATATACCCCAAATACTATATGTAGTGTTTATGTGTTTTGAATACAAAACACACAAGACAAAGAGTGTCTTTGCACACATGAATTATTTAGCTTCCGGCGCCTTTGTAACCAAACATGGCCATAAGAAGGCAGCAGAGATAGGTAATATGAAGTTGTTTAACTTACAAATTTCTCTCGTGAATATTAATCACAAGTTCTTGGAATTAGAATTTCTTGACTCTCAGTGTTAGTAGTGAAGCTTCTGGAAGAGTCTCCATTCTAAAGAAGTGAACAAACAAAGCTAGATGAGAATCAGCTTCATGTTTTAAAGTCAGTGAATAATATCGCATGAGTGGGAAGTGGGAGCCCTTAAGTCTTAAGTGACAGATGCCATTTCCTACCTTATGAATGGAGGAAACTCATATGTCCAGTTATCCTCATTCTATTTACCTAATTAGACCACCTGTTGGAATTCTCAGGCATCTAGAGAAATAAAAAAGTTTCATACTTGAAGGAAATAATTCAGACATCAAGATGCAATAAGTAGCAAGCCCATATAAATACTTGTTCTCGTAGTGCCTGGTTGTGAAAATAAATTATTCTCTTAAACTCAGTTTGGCCCATCAATGCATTGAGACCACTCTAGCAGTGTTATATGCACTTACAGCACTAAGCTCCTGAATGAAAGAATTAATAACTGTACCTAAAATCACAAGAAGCTTGTGGAAAAAGTCATAATTATGGGCACTGGAACAGTCCCAGGTTAAACTTCTTTTTTCAGAGTAATGATTAATAATGCCCTCTTTCACTCTTAAGAGTTCAGTTTGGATGACAAATCACAAGGCCGCCATAATTATAAGATGACTTGGAGATGTGTTTTTTATTTTGTATTATATTTTTAAAAAGGAACTGAATTTTAGAAAGTTGGATTTGTTGCAGTTTTAGATTTCATTATGTGCAATAGTATTCCATATGCCCATTATATGTATACACTATGCATAACTTTTAAAAATTAGTATGAGAATTTTAGATGTGCTCTCATTATTTTCATAATGATATGATACGTTTGACATTTCTCAAACTTTTTTTTTGAAATCAATCACGCTCAGAATCTAAACAATAGCGACAAAATGAAAAGAAAAGAAAACATAAGACATAATGAAATATCTGCATTTTTCCCGCTGTTAACAGGACACATATTCTTGATGTTGGCAGGTTTTTAAAGTATGTTCTCTGAGCCAAAAACATAACGTAGTTCCTCAAGTAATATATCATTTATTTTGACATTAATTTTAGAATTACAAACCTGCTCTTTACTGCTACTGGCTAAAAATCTAATTGCCTAAAAGGATTTAATTTAAAACATGAACTAGTTTTTTTTTTTCTTTAAGAATCTCATGTAAACACATTTTTAGTCCTCCAGAGCTAACAAGTACGTGTGTGTGTGTGTGTATCTGAGTGTGTGTAATATGACATCTAAAAAGTGACTTCTGATTATCGCAAAAGCCAAGAAATACATTTCCAAATACAGTAATATTTATCATAAATGCTAGCTGAATCTTCTTTTACTGGATTTAGAGCAAAGTCATTTTAATAAACATGGCTTTTTAAAAATTCAAATGATAGGATCAAGACTTTTATGAATGTTGTTTTAAAAACCTAGCTGATTTTATTCAAAATTATTTTAAAGAATTTGAATTTTCCACTATTAATCATAACTTTAAATCTCTTTTTTTACAAATTGCACAAAGTGACTTTGGAATGTTACTTTTATAGAACAAAATAAGTTGATGAAATCAAAGACTATCAAAGAAATTAGTAAGTAGCCAGCAGGAGAATATTTTAGAAGCACAAAAGAAAAATATATATTGAACATGTGAAGTAAAAATCAGAGCTGGAGAATTTGAAAAAGCAATTAGTAAGCCTTGATTATTCACAGAAATTATTATTTAAAGACAAGATAACTTGTGTTCTCTCCTTTAGAGCCTTGCTAAAATTATGTAAAAGTGGCTGACATCTTGCTGCATCTTGTTTATTTAATTGATAGGGGTTATATACACACACATAGATACACACACACTGACATGAATATGTACTCACATATATACAAACTTTCCCCATTACAGCAGAGTTCCACGCAGAAAGACTGCAGTAAATTACAATTTCCAAGAACTTCAATTCATTATGTGTTACTTCAAGTAAATGATCTTTGTGTTACAAACTTATTAAAGCTAAAATGGGTTTATCTAATTTATTAGTTCTAGAAAATCATAGATTAACTTTTGTTATCCATATCTTTAACTTGTGAGAGACTGTACTCGGCATTATGTCATGCTAATTTTTGCACTCCAGTAGGCTCTTCTTGCTAACTCAGATTTTACCAGAAATATATTGAATACATTTGCAGTTCATCAGTTACAGTGCACTTTGGCTCATTGGTCAAATGGAGTGTTTGGCAAAACACAAGGAAGCCAAAGAATGCATGCAACTCATAGTGCATGATAAGCATAAAAATCATTACTCAATGTAAATATAAAATAATTTAGTAAACATGCCAAGTAAGGTCTACATTTATAGATTTTGGTGGAGCTTGGATGATACAGAAAAATAATCCCTTAAAATTTTGTGATGTTTGATTTTTCATTTAAATGGGGAACATATAAATCTAGAATGTAAATTGAACCGGTGATGATAGAAACTTCTATAAGCAATTGAATTTACCATCAATAACAATATATTAAATATGTTATCACAAAGCCTCTACATTGTCTTTTTGACTCCTCTAAGTCATGTAGGGATGGCTTTGTGAATTATTTTTAAAGGACTTGGTAAAGTGTCCACATAAATACAACAACTGCTGGATATCAGATAATACTAAGATAATGTAAAATTTTTAGACTTAATAATTAAAATTAAATTATATAAGAGTCATATTAAAACATACATAGTTAAATAATAATGAATAAAACATAAAGTTTCTTCTCCCTTGGCTTTGTCTCAAACTAATCCAGGAAGAGGGAGAAGAAGTAGATGGGAGTGCAGATAAAATGAGATTGGCCCTGAGTTAAACCAGTTAAAGTTGTGTAATGGATTTATTAAGTTTTGTTGGACTATTCTCTGCTTTAATGTGTTTGTGAAATTTTTTATAATAAAGAGGTTCCCACAATAAAGACATATATTATCTCATCTATATATATGAAAAAATAAGTCATTTCAAAGGCAGGAGGGAAAGGTTGTACGATGCGCACATATCGCACATCATGTTTTTTGGTTTTCAGGATATAATAAACACTTTCAATGTAGATTAAGTGTATGAGCAACTTTAAGGTTGTTGTCACCAGCAGTCTTCAATATCCTGCAAAACATGCTCCATATTCCTTTAAAACCTTCAGCCTTCTTTTTATGTCTTCTCTTACCTTTTCATCCATATGTCTTCATAAAGGCTTTTGACTGCCATAGCATTAACTACATGACTCTCCTTATCATACATGAGGTTCTGTCCATTTTCCTCTCTTCTAGTTTCTTCCTCTATTTCTCTTTCCATTTCCTGAATCTAAACTTTTTCTTAGAAATTAAAATTGATTAAAGTACAATCAGATATATTCAGTTTATCTCAGGTGGCAGGAGTTTAATATAAAAAGCAAAAAAGAAAAATATCTGTAAAATTCTTATTTCTATAACTCAGGATGATGAAAAAATGTAATTTATTTTACTCAGGATGCAATTGTAGCTTCATTTGTTAGCTTCATTTTGTTTATTTATATTAATTCCCCTAAAGCACATGAAAATACTATAAAACAGCAAGCCAAGAAAAGTGGCAAAATGCTTATTAGAAGATTTTTTTTTTAAGTGAACAAGACTTGAAAACTGTAGGTGGTAATAGACATAGCAAACCTTCAAATAGTCTTATAAACACTTTTAAACAGAAAAAGACACATAAAAACATGCCCCATTGTTTCATATATTTTAAACACATCCCTTTATTCTTTCATTGAACAGCAAAATTCATGAAATAAGTGCAAAAGGTCAAACATTCCTGGACCAGAGAAAAATTGAGAAGGCAACTTTTCAAAGGACTAATATTACAAAGACTTTTCCACAATCTGTAACCACCACCTAAGGAAACACCTCCTCCAACAGACTGGAATTCTGAAAATGGTAGCATGAATAAGTAAAGCAATATCCCTCTGAATAAAACAATTATAAAATTGCATATAACTGCCAGAAAGCAACGAGTTTAGTGTCCTTGGATTGGATCAAAGTCAGATAAATTGAGAAGCATTTGCTGTTTTTTTTTTTTTTTTTTTTTTTTTAAAAAAAAAGGCTACAGCTTTGAGGAAAATATTGAGAGTTTGCCTTCCTCTCATGTACCTCCTTGGCACGGTCAGCCAAAATTACAGCTCTCCTAGACTAGAGTAAGTGATAGGGAGATGGGAGTGTAGCCAACTAAAAGTGGTGATCTTGGCTCAAAATCAACAGAGAAAGTAAAAAGTTTTATTAGTTCAAGTTTGTATTCCAGTTCACGAGGCAAAGCATATTAACCAAAAATTTAACAGCTAGACTGTAAAGTTAGATGTAAAGGTCTGAAATAAACTCTCCTCGTATGCTTAGATTACCATTGAAATCCGCATGCATGAAAAAAATAGGAGAATGTATTGTGAAAAAAATTTTTAAAAGAAAAAACTGAATACTGGCTACAATTACAAGTGTTTTTTTCAGTAGATCCACAAGTTGATCAATACTGGTTAAAAACCTCATGGGTTTGAAGTGTATGAATACAACCACTGCCAAAATCATTAGGTGATTATAAGGTTATTCAATTTACATAAAATTCATAGAAAAAAAAAAATCGCCAGCCAGGCGCAGTGGCTCACGCCTGTAATCCCAGCACTTTGGGAGGCCGAGGTGGGTGGATCACGGGGTCAAGAGATCTACACCATCCTGGCTAACACGATGAAACCCCGTCTCTACTAAAAATACAAAAAATTAGCCGGGCGTGGTGGCGTGCGCCTGCAGTCTCAGCTACGCAGGAGGCTGAGGCAGGAGAATGGCGTGAACCCGGGAGGCGGAGCTTGCAGTGAGCCGAGATAGTGCCACTGCACTCCAGCCTGGGCAACAGAGCGAGCCTCCGTCTCAAAAAACAAACAAAGAAACAAAAACTAGCCAAGTGCGGTGGCTCATGCCTCTAATCCCAGCACTTTGGGAGATCACGAGGTCAGGCAATCGAGACCATCCTGGCTAACACAGTGAAGCCCCGTCTCTACTAAAAATACAAAATTAGCTGGGCGTGGTGGCACTCACCTGTACTCCCAGCTACTTGGGAGGCTGAGGTAGGAGAATCGCTTGAACCCGGGTGGTGGGGGTTGCAATAAGCCGAGACAGTGCCACTGCACTCCAGCCTGGCGACAGAGCAAGACTCCGTCTCAAAAAAAAAAAATAAAATAAAATAAAATAAAAAAATATAGAGACCAGATAGTTCTTTCAAGATGTCAAGGGTGAGAAGGGGATTGACTGCAAAGTAGCACGACGACACTTTCTAGAATGCCAGAGATATTATAACATGAAATGACCGTGGTTGCAAGATTGTAAAATCTTAAGAGTTATCAGACTGCATACACTTAAAATAGATGAATGTTATGGTATGTAAAATATAGTACAGCTTTTTAAAAATAATAACTAATTACTAATTTAGGGGTCAGAAACTAGCAACAAAAACATGTGGTTGGTCACAATATTTTGATAGGTGATGTGTAAGTAACAAAATACAGGGTTCAGTATATCCATACATATGTTCACATCAACATTTCTCAGTGGGAAAGTATTTATTTTACACTAGGAAAGTTATGAAAGTATAAGAGGTGTTCCATATCATATTTTAGCCACTCAGTTCATATTTATTGAGTAAAATCTATTAGTTAGATACTGTATTAAGCATTTGGCATGTTTTATTTAATCTGTCATGGAGCCATCACTATCATTTCCTTCATTTTTATGGATGAAGAACTGAGATAAGACTGCTTAAGTAAACTATTGTAGGTTAACCAACTGGTGAGTGGAAAAGAGGAATTGATACCCTGATCCACCCAGCTCCATATTCTTTACCACTAACCATGCTACCATACTGCTCTTTGATACTTTGAGAGTTTACTGGCTTAACAAAAATGATATATGTAATTAGTAGAAGTTTAATTGCTAGATATAGCAATCTCTAAAGCACATCTCTAAATCAACAAACACATCAATCACATCTCTGAAGCAACAAATGATATAGTTAGAAAGAAAGAATGTGCATTTTCAGTTAAACTGCTAATAAACTTGGAAAAGAATGGAATTTTTTTCTGTCCTTAGAAGACAGCGAATGTCCTCAGGCTTCTACTTTTCCCAAACTGAAGAATCCCAGACTCTCAGTTGAAATACCATATTTACTTGCAGGATGTTCATTCTGTCTAAAGCAAGGATGTGATAATGATGCAAGTTTGAACTTAGTCTAAAACTAGTTATAAATTTAAAGGTAATATTTTTCCCTATTGTCTCTATCAAGTTTTTTTTTACATATCAAATTCTTTGCTGAGACAATTAAAAGTCTTTGATGTAATCTTTACAATAATAAGTCAGATTTCAAATTAGTAACTTACAGCAAGACTTTCTGTTTTCAGAGGTATGGAGAAAATGGTTACAGAAAGTTTCTAAACTAGTCTGTCAAAATTTCCAATTATGGTCTAGATCTTATGGCCAGAACCACTGGTTCCACAAACAGGCTGGGTAGAATGGCATGAGAGAAGTAAATGCTAGTCCAAAAATTTGTTGGTGGTGGGTGCTGTTTATTTTTAAGCACAAACTCACTTAAGGGAAACTCATAGACTTTAGTAACTGTTATTTGGTTGAGGAAAGAGCAACATGAATACATTTCCCACTCCCTCCTGGGTATTTCCTAGTATCTTGTATCTAAAGCACATTTTGTTTCAAGACAATGTGCTAGACATTTTTCCTTTGCCCCTTCTGAACCACTCTCACTGTTTTCCACCTTGCTTTAATCCTAGTTCACTATGCATTGTGACAGTGGGTCTCATTTCAATGTAGGTTCTGTTCTGCTTAGCAGATGGGAATTACCTGCAGAGATCATAGGGTGGGAGGACAGTGTCAGGTTGCTAAGGATTGACTGTGCCCCCTGGAGGCCACAGCTTATTCCTCATATAGCTGCCCTATTTAGGTTTGGGTCCCTACAAATCCTACTTTGCTCTGTCCCTTCATATCTAGACATAGTAATCACCACTCCCTGCACTGTGACTGGCTGCTAGGGGTAGCACTATTAGTTATTGGTTTCTTTGGATCATTTCCAAAAATGTGTATATAGTCCTCTTATTAATCTTCTTAAGTTGGGTTAAATGTTGTAGACTTGCTGCAGAAATCTTGAATATTGTTGATAGTTATCTCTATTTTTTTTTTTTTTTTTGAGATGAAGTTTCGCCCTTGTCTCTCAGGCTGGAGTGTAGTGGCGCAGTCTTGGCTCAATGCAACCTCTGCCTCCTGAGTTCAAGTGATTCTCCTGCCTCAGCCTCTTAAGTAGTTGGGATTACAGGGACGCACTACCAGGCCTGGATAATTTTTGTATTTTTAGTAGAGAGGGGGTTTCACCATGTTGGTCAGGCTGGTCTCGAACTCCTGACCTCAGGTGATCTGCCCACCTCCGCATCCCAAAGTGCTGGGATTACAGGTGTGAGCCACCGCCCCCGGCCAATAGTTACACTATATCTAAACAGCTATTATAAATTCCTACTTACTGCCCCTACAACCAATCTCTCAACTCCCTCAATAATTAGGCATATTGTCGCCAGACTAATGACTGTGCCACTTTCCTATTATTTTTGTTTGTTTTTAAACTTATGTATTACAACTTTCAAAACATTTACTGAGTTTTTTTTGTCTCTATGATAATATACCAAAATACTTTCCAATTCCCCTTTTCATTCCTATTCAATATCAGTCCTCAACTGCTGGCCATACTGGTATAGCAACTGCTCCAAAATTTTCAATTCAATTATTTAACTCTGTTTAACTTAAGTCATCCCACATTTCCTGAGCACTACTAAGTTCCAAAAGTAAGATATACTTCTTGTGCTCTAGGTGAAGAGTTTTAGGGGTTTAAGAGGTTAAACATTTACAATATGATAGAAGACTAAGTTTCAAAAGGTACCACAGGTCATTCAATAAACTTCTGGAGAATACATAAATACATATTGTAAAGGTTTACTTTATTTGATAAAGATAATCCAAGGGCAAGGGGAATAGACTCCAAAAATTCGCTTCTTGGGGAACCTAACAAAAAACATGTAAAAAGCTGTAAATATATTTCTTACCAGTGTATTGGTCTCATGCCCCCAGTATACTTTGTAGTCAAATTTATCTTTTCTTCAAATTGCCCTCTGGCAATAATAACAAAAAAATGAATAGCCACACTAGTTCATTAGTGTCATTCATCCATCCATCCATCCATCCATCCAGAACAAGGCTTTCTCCCCAACACTAACACTAAGTTTATTAAACTTTTTCAGGTTGAAAAAGTCAAAAATACGCTTGGGTGAACTTAAGTCAGGAACCCTTACAGTGATGCCTGTAAAGAGCTACACCCCTCTCTTGGCTGTTGCAGGACTTTTCCTTAGTTCAGCTAAAGACAGGGTTGTTGTCCCACGGCCATGAAAATTCAGGCTCACAGACAATTTGAATGGTAAGACAAGGTTTTATTGGGTGAAAAGGAAGAAAAGGAGGAAACAGGGACTCTCCACAAAGCCAGAATCCCTGCTAGAGTACTTCCAGCCTCATAGCTTGAATCCCAGGTTCCACAGGGATAGAAGAGGGGCCAGGCTTCTCCCTACTGCGAACGACACGAACTTCTGTGGCTCCACCCCAGTGCTTATTCTCAGTGCGCAGGCCAGGTGGAGTTTTGCCAGGGACCCCCTCCCACCTGGCTATCTCATTGCCATCAAGAATCTCTATACTTACGGTGGGGAATGATCTCTACACTTTCACAAATTTTCAGTTCAAGCTTAAAGACAAGCAACAAAAATTAGCATAAGTATTTTCTGGGTTGTCTGGCTTACTACTATATTAATAGGCAATTAGTGTGTAACAGACGATAATGCCATAATAATTCAGTGGCATTCAAAACTAAGCGTATAATTCTTATATGTCTGTGGGTAGGCTAAAGCAAATTTGTTCCACCTGTGTTAACTCTGGGTTCCAAGGTGAAGGAGCAGCTGTTGATCAATACAATGCAGAAAAATAAGAGAGAAAGTACAATCTTAAAAGCAATTTTTAAGACCCTGCTTATGCCATCTCTGCTAACATCCCTTTGTCCAAAGCTAGTTACATGGTCAAGTTGAAAATTAAGTGTCATAGATGTGCCTTAAACCTCAGTGAAAGTGACTGAACATTTACAAACAGCGCATGGTGAGGGAATAATTATTACTGCCAATTAGTCTATCACAGCACAGTGATGGTGATGGAAACACTTTAATTCTTTTTGTTGTTGTTGTTAAATGAATGTGTTCCAGCAAATTGACAATTCAATGATAACAAGGTTTCAGTATGAAAGGTTTTGTAGATTGAATGGACAAGAGTGGTATGCCTCATGAGTCATCAGGTGGCACACGCTACTGAAAGTTGTCAGACACAAAAGGATCTGTTCCAAAGAGAGGAGTTCATTATTGTCAGTCTAAAATGATTCTATCCCTGTAATTACATACTCACAACAATTAGTACTACACAGTTAATCAGGAATAAATGTATAATGAGAAATAATTGTCTTCTTTCAGAATCTAACAATAAATACAATGGATAGCCATTTAATACAGATATGAACAGCACTGGAATGGTAAACTGTTGTCAAATACAATGTGAGAACATTATAGGGTTATTCAATGAAGCCTCATTAAAATTGCCACTTAAGCATTCTACACTCTCATTTTACTAAAGATGGGGGTCAGATTTTTCTACTAAAGTACTGTTAAAATTATTAATGTATCCTATACATACTTGTTTAAAGTATTGTTCTTTGCATTTGTGTTGTTGGAATCAAATTCATAAACAGATAAATATGGAGCCAGACGTCAGTCTAAATCTTTCTCTTAAACCAAACATTGGTGGCTTAGGTCCAATATCAGATCATCACAAGTAATATTCATTAGGTAAACTTTACATCTTCCCAGTTACTGCCAGTATAAGTTATCAATCCATAACATACTTTGACAGTTTTCCATCCTGTCCAATTTCTTTATCATTTTTTCAGCCTCTGCTCACTTGTAGTCCAGTACATGAATTCACATACTTTATGTTTTATTTATATGACAGCACACCAAGTATAGGCATCAATTTCTGAATTAATTACACAGTGCCATGGTCATGCTACATGATTACCCATCCCAAAATATGGAGGCATAAAACAATACACAATTATTCATCTTCTGATTCTACAAGTCTGTGTTTTAGCTAAGGGTAGCTTTGGATTTGATTTTAGCTTTCATTTGGGAATTGGCTACTGGATGCTGGGAATTCAAACACTTGCAAACCAACTGTCTTTTGGCTGAAGCAATTTAGTGCAGCTTCATGTTTCTCTATTTCTATCCACGAGTTTAGAATAGATGGATTCTTTTCATAGGGCGAAGATACAAGAGGGGAATATATGAGTCATCTTGAGGCCTACGTTAAGGACTACCATTGTGCCACTTTTGCCATATTCCACTGCCAGAAAAAGTCACATGGACAGGTTTCTTTAATTAGGAGGAGCAAAAACATCACATGGCAAAGAGTGTGAATAGAGGTTGTCTTAAAAACTCAGAGCAGTTAACATCATCAGTCTTTCCCAGTTTTTGTTGAATCAGTTTTGTTTTAAAAATAACATTCTATAAGCATAAGAAATTGTAAAGTGTTTTTTTCAATAGTCACATAATTTTGAAACAAACAATACAAATTATTCAATTAAATACTTGTTAATCTTGGGAGATTTCTTGGTCATTTCACTTATTTTTAACCTATACTGGTTCATATGCACTAATAGTTCATATGTTATTCATGTTTGAGAATCTGTGCCTTTTGATTAGAGGTTGTTTTCAATACGCATTGGGAATTAGAACAAATGTAAACTCAGGCTATTCAGTTTAGAACACAGTTAAAAATGCCACAATAGTATTAATAGATGAATAGCAAATCAAGTTAAGAAGAAGGAAAACAGTGGTTGAGCATGGCTGCCAGATTTAGTAAGCCTGACTCCACTATCTTCCACCTCTGTGACCTTTAACAAAATATTAGACTTCTGTTTTCTTATCAATGGAGAGTATAGAGATAAAAACAGTACTTACCTTATCTGGTTGTGTTGAGAATTCAATGAAACACACACACACACACACACACACACACACACACACACACACACACACAGAGTTTAGAACAATGCCTAGCACATATTAGACACTATGTAAATGTAAGTTACACCTATTATTATGATAAATAGCTCTTGTGATTTTTTTTTTTTTTTGTCTTGCTTCTGCTTGGTGATTAGTAGCATATCTCTCTGGGCATTTTACTTTCCGAAAGCACTCTGAAGAGAGGAAATGGGAATAATGAATTGTGATAGCAGTGGGACATTTTATAAAGCATGGAGATACGTATGAAGTGCTTAGGTCTATTTATTTTATAATGAAGGAAATTATTCTTTTTTTATTTGACAGTGTATTTTTTCCAAATTAGTCTTATTATTAATAAAAATAGATACAGGCAATGAGTATACATGTTTTCTTGTATGTACATATGCTTTTTGGCCCTAAATATGTGAAATGAAATTGTATTGGGTTAATAGACTTTGCACATATACAGATATAACACTTTATATAAATTATTCAGCAAAAAAATAAGTAAATAAATGTTACCAGTCCGATGGATAAAATGTAACATAATTTACCTGAATACTACTAAGATTCATCATGTAATAAAATATTTATTGTACATTTATATTTCCCTTTTTTATATTTTATATCAAAAAACTTTTCCATTTTTCTATTTGTTGTCCTGTCTCTCTCTCTCTCTCACTTCCTTGCTCTTTTTAAATGGGGTGTGGTCAGTTGCTAAGCTACATTTTCAGAAGGAGAAAACTTGCTTATTGCAGGAAGATTTTTAATTTCTCTTTATCTTGAAACCTCCAAAGCCTCTAACAGTAAAATAAGATAAGCAAGAATATATGTTGTGCAAGTTACAACTACAGCATTTAGTATTATGCCAGTTGGCATAATGTTTTAATAAGGTTTTGTTCTAGTCACTTATGCATAATGACATCTTAATTCCAATGTACATGATTAAAGCAGTGTCCTAAAGGCCCTTTAGTGTATTACAAAACTTTTGTGATGCTGTTGCAAGCTGTTTTACGAACTTTATTACTTCAATATTTTTTTTAGATTATTACTCATCATCTTTTTTTCTTTTACATTTTCTTTCTTTAAAATGTTCGTATTTGGCTGGGCATGGTGGCTTATGCCTATAATCCTAGGACTCTGGGAGGCTGAGGCAGGATTGTTTGAGCTCCTAGAGTTCAAGACCAGCCTGGGTAACATAGCAAGACCCCAGTACTATCAAAAAAAAAAAAAAAAAAAAAAGGAAAGAAAAGGAAGAAAGAAAGAAAAGAAGAAGAAGAAAAAATAAAATCTTTATATCAACAGATTTTTTTTTTTTTTGAGACACAGTCTCACTCTGTCACCAGGCTGGAGTGCAGTGGCGCGATCTCAGCTCACTGCAACCTCTGCCTCCCGGGTTCAAGCAATTCTCCTGCCTCAGCCTCCCAAGTAGCTGGGACCACAGGCACACGCCATCACGCCCAGCTAATTTTTGTATTTTTAGTAGAGATGGGGTTTCACCATGTTGGCCAGGATGGTCTGGATCTCTTGACCTTGTGATCTGCTTGCCTCAGCCTCCCAAAGTGCTGGGATTAGAGGCGTGCACCACTGTGCCTGACCAGAGATTTTTGCTTTTCTCTTTATTATCGCAATACAATGATCTTAAAATGAGAAGAAAATGCATGGGAACTATTTTTGTAGCATGTACAGATTGTATTTCCTAATTTATAAATATCTACAAAGTCCTTGATACATGCTTTGGGTGATCTATATCATTTTATATTCTTACTAAAAAGGTAACTCGTGACCACAATAATATACCAGTACATATGTACCAGAATGGCTAAAATTAAAAGAATTACCAATGTCAAGTGTTGGCAAGTTTGGGAAATAACTGAATGTCTGTTTCATGGCTTGTGGTACTGTCAATTGGTACAACCTCTTCAGTAAAATATGGGACTGTAACTATTAAATGTAAATATTCCCTGTGATCTGGAAATTCCATTCAAGGATATTTACCCAACAAAATACCTGCATATATCCACTAAAAACCATAAATAAAAATATTTATTGCAGTTTATTCACAATATCACCAAACTGAAAACAAGCTGTATTTGTTTTGTATTGGTGTGTAACAAATTACCACAGTTTTAGTGGCTTAAAACAATACTTGTTTGTTATCTCGCAATTTCTGTCGGCCAAAAGAGTGGCACTACTTAACTAGGTCCTCTGCTTATGTTATGAAAAGCAGTAATTAGGGTCTTGGCCAGGCTAAGTTTTCACCTAAGCCTCAGGATTCTCTTCAGCACTCACTTGGTTGTTGATAACATTCAGTTTCTTGCAATTATTGACGTGAGAGCTTACTTTTTCCTGCTCAGCTCATGTGGCCACCCAAAGTTTCTAGTGATTGCATGCAGTTCTTTGTCACATGGTCTTCCCAATGTGATGGTGTTGCAGGGCTGTTTACTCTCAAAAACAGTCTGTAGTCTGTTTTCTTTCAAAATTTATCTGTTGAAACCATAACGATCAATGTGACGGTGTTTGGAGATGGGCCCTTCAGAGGTATTTGGGTCACAAAAGCGGATCTCTTATGATGAGATTGTTTCCTCATTAAAAAAAGAGACAGGCAGAAGCTTGCTCTGCTCTCCCTGCTCTCCTCTATATGAGAATACAATGAGAAGATGTCCATTTGCAAACCAGGAAGAGAGTCTTCACCAGACACTGTAGCTACTGGCATTTTGATCTTGAATTTCCCAGCCTCCAGAACGCAGAGAAATAAATGTTTCTTGTTTAAGCCACCCAGTGTATGATAATTTGTTATAGCAGCCTGATATGGTTTGACACTGTGTCCCCACCCAAATCTTATCTTAAATTGTAATCCCCATAATTTCCATGTGTCGAGGGAGAGAACGAGTGGGAGATGATTAGATCATGGGGGCAGTTTCCCCCATGCTGTTCTCATGATAGTGAGTGAATTCTAATGAGATCTGATGATTTTATAAGTGTTAGACTGCTCTTTCTTCACACACACTCTCTCTCTCCTGCAGCCATGTAAGACGTACCTGCTTCCCCTTCTGCCATGATTGTAAGTTTCCTGGGGCCTCCCCAGCCATGTAGAACTGTGAGTCCATTAAGCCTCTTTTCTTTATAAATAACCCAGTCTTGGATATTTTTTATAGCAGTGTGAAAATGCACTAATACATACCCTGAACTGGCTATAATGGGTGACTTAGTTTATAAAGCCAGAAAACAGAATTTGCCATCGAAATGGAGTAATATAGCACAATCAAGAAAGCCATATCTGATTACCTTTACCATATTCTGTTGGTTAAAAGTAAATATGGGATAATTGATCTCATTATCATTATGTAATGTCCTTCTTTATTCTTGGTAATTTTCATTGCTCTGAATCCTTCTTTGTCTAGAATTAACAAAGCTACTCCAGTTTTCTTTTAGTTAGTGTTAGCATGTTACATCTTTTTTCACCCCTTCATTTAAAAAAAATTTGTAGGTACATAATAGGTTATATATTTATGTGGATATATGAGATATTTTGATACAGGCATACAATAAATGGTAATCATACATGTCAGGAAATGAGTATCTTATCACTTCAAACATTTACCTTTTCATTGTGTTACCAACAATCCAATTATACTCTTCTAATTATTTTAATATACAACAAATTATTGTTGACTATTGTCGCCCTGTTGTGTTTTCAAATACTAAATCTTATTTATTCTATCTAGCTTTATTGTCTGTACCCATTAACTATTCCCACCCCACCCCACAATTACCCTTGCCAGCTTCTGGCAACCATCATTCTACCTTCTATCTCCATGAGATGAAATTGCTTTAATTTTTAGTTCCCCAAAATAATTGAGAACCTGTGAAGTTTTTCTTTCTGTGCCTGGCTTATTTCACTAAACATAATGTCCTCAATTTTCAATGATGTTGTTGCAAAATGACATGATCTCATTTTTTTTTATGGCTGAATAGTTCTCCATTGTGTATATGTACCACCTTTTCTTTATCTATTTGTTGACAAACACAGGTTGCTTCCACATCTTGGCTATTGTGAATAGTGCTGCAATACACATGAGAGGGCAGATATATCACTGATACACTGACATCTAGCAGTGGCATTGCTGGAGCATATGACATGTATATTTTTAGTATTTCAAGGAATGTCCAAACTGTTCCCCACAGTGGTTATACTAATTTACACTCTCTCTAACAGTGTGTGAGGGTTCCCATTTTTCCACACTCTTGGCAGTATTTGTTTTTTTCCTGTCTTTTGGATAAAAACCATTTAAACTGGGTGAAATAATGTCATTGACATTTTGATTTTCATTTCTCTGATGATCAATGTTGAGAAATTTTCATACACCTGTTTGCCTTTTGATTGTCTTCTTCTGAAAAATATTTACTCAGATCTTTTTCCCATTTTAATTAGATTATTAGATTTTATTCCTATAGAGTTGTTTGAGCTCCTTATATATTCCAATTATTAATTCCTTGTCAGATAGATAATTTGCAAAGATCTTCTCCCATTCTGTGGGTTGTTTTTTCCCTTTTTGATTGTTTCTTTTGCTGGGCAAAAGCTTTTTAACTTGATGTAATCCGATTTGTCCATTTTTTCTTTGGTTGCCTGTGTTTATAAGATATACCCAAGAAATAATTTCCCAGACCAATGCCCTCAAGAGTTTTCCCAATATTTTCTTGTAGTAGTTTCATAGTTTGACTTCTTCAATTTGTCTTTAATCCATTTTGATTTGATTTTTGTATATGGTGAGAGATAGGGTTCTAGTTTCATTCTTCTACATATGGATATACAGTTTTTCCCAGCACCATTTATTGAAGTGATTATCCTTTTCCCAATATATATTCTTGGAGAGTCTGTCAAAAATGAGTTCACTATAGATGTATAGATTTCTTTCTGGGCTTTCTATTCTGTTTCATTGGTCTATGTGTCTGTTTTTATGCTAGTACCCTACTGTTTTGGTTACTACAGCTCTGTAGTATGATTTAAAGTGAGGCAATGTGATTCTTCCAGTTTTGTTCTTTTTGCTTCCCCCTTCACTTTTAATCCATTTGTGTCTTTATATTTAAAGTAGGATCCTTATAGACAACATATAGTTCTGTCTTGTTGTTCTTACCTACTCTGACAGTCTGTTTTTTAATTTTATATTTAGACATTCACATTTAAAGTAACTACTGACATAGTTGGATTAATATCTACCATGTATGTAATTATTTTCTTTGTATTATTCTTGTCCTTTCTTTATATTTTGGTTTTCATTATTTTTTAATCTTTCTTTGGTTTTAACTGGACATTGCACATAATATTATTTTCTGTTCTCTCTTATCAATTATTTTTAATTAATTTATTTTAGTGCTTGCCTTAAAATTTGGAATAATAATTTAGATATTAATCCAAGTTCTCTTTAAAATAACACTATACATTATCACAGGTGAGACAAGAAGAACAAATTTCTTCCCCACTGTTCTTTTCTTTATGTAGTTTCAAGTTTCTCACCCATATTATTTTCATTCTCTTTGAATAACTTATTTTAATATTACTTATAAGGCAGGTATGCTTCATTTTTGTTTATCTAGGCACTTTTTATTTCTTCTTCATTTTTGAAGACGAATTTCACTGGATAGAAAATTATAGGTTGATAGTTTTTTTCCTTTTACTTTTTAAATATTTCACTTCATTCTGTCCTAGCTTACATAGTTCCTGAAGAGAAGTATAATATAATTCTTACATTTGTACATCTGTAGGTGTATGCCTAATATAGATTTGGATGTACCTATCAACAGAACATCAAAATGTGTGAAGCAAAATTGATAGAACTATAAGGATAAATAGATAAATTCACTCACGGTTGAAGATGTCACCATTCATTTATAAGTAATTGACATTTCCAGCAGGCAGAATGCTGAGTAAGAACATAGTTGAATTGTACAACACCAGAAATCAATTAAATATCATCAAACAACAGCAGAGCGCACATTCTTCTCAGGCTCACATGGAACATTCACCAAGATAGAGACCACATTCTGGGCCATAAAGAACACCTTAGTAAATTTAAAAGAATGATCATTATACAAAGGATACTAGTCAGAAAACAATGGAATTATATTAGAAATCAAAAACAGAAATACAGCTGGAAATTCACAAATTATTTGGAGATTAACCAAGTTACTTCTAAGTAACACATGAATCAAAGAAGTCTTAAGAGAAATTAAAAATATTTTAAATAAATAAAAATAAAATACAGCATACGAAATTTTGTGAGATGAATTGAAAGCAGTAATTACTTGGAAATTTATAGTATTGCATGCACATATTAATAAAATGAAAAGATCAAAAATCTATAATTAAGATTCTATTCTATGGAACTATAAAAAGAACAACAAATTCAAAGAATGAAGGTGGAAAGAAATAATAAAATACAGAGCAGAAATTGATGCAATTTAAAACAGGAAAGAAATTGAGAAAATCAGCAAAACCAAAAAAAAAACCCTGTTTTTGAAGAAAATGGTGAAATTGTTAAAACCTTACACAGCTATCCAAGAAAAAAGAAAGGATATTGTTAGTGACCCCAGGAGATTAAAAAGAATAAGAAAAGAAATTAATGAACAATTCTATGCCCACAAATTTGATAACTTAGATAAAATAAAACAATTCCTTGAAAGACACAGTCTATCAAAACTCACATGGATAATCTGAATAGACCTGTAATTGTTAAAGAAATTGAAAAAATACTAGTAACTTTTTAAAACAGAAATCACCATGCCCACGTGGTCTCACTGGTTAATTCTACCAAACACTTAAGGAAAAATGATATCATGTATCTACCATCCATCCATTCTAGAAGTAGAAGCAGAAGGAACACTTCCTAACTCAGCTTTTTTAGGACAGCAGTACCCTAATACAAAAACCATGTTCATGGATAGGAAAATCTGATGTTTATAGGATGTCAATTCTTCCCAAATTGATGTATGGATTACATAAAATTCTAATAAAAATTCCAGCAAGTCAGTTTGTTTATATTGACAAATTGATTCTAAAGTTAACATGGAAAGACAAAAACTCAGAAAAATCAACACAATATTGAAGAAGAGGAACAAAGACAGAGGATAAACACTACCCTACTTCAAGTCTTGCTGTAAACTTATAGTAATTAAGACAATGTGGTATTGATGAAAAAATGGACACGTAAATTGATGGAACAAAATGCAGTCCCAAAATATTTCCACACAAATGTAATCAACTGTAAGGAGAAATAAACCCATAGAATTGTACAACACAGTGAACCCTAATGGAAAGTATGGACTTTATTTAATAATAACATATCGACATTGGTTCCTCAATTGCAATATATTTACCACACCAATGAAAGATATTAATAATACAGGAAACAGGGTGCGAGAAGAGGAATTTTATAGGAATTCTACATACTTTCTGCTGAATAGTTTTGTAAATATTGAATATTGTAAATATTATAGGCAGACTAATTTATGTATGATTGAAATTAGTGTGGTTATACTTGTACTAGTTTACTGAGGAAATTCCGGCATTGTGGAAAATGTTCTATTATTGTCTCTTGATGATAGTTACATGGATATATATGCAGAATTTTATTGAGCTACATAGTAAAATGTGTAATTATATTGTGTGTAAATTATGCCTCAATACAAATAAATAATATATATAGAAAAAATCAGTTACTTTCTTCAAACTTCACACACTGTCTTGAGATTTATTGATATGAGACTATACAAATAAGCAGCAACTTGATTATTGGCTAAGAGCACATCATCAGGCACCAAAAGTCTGAATTCAAATCCTGAATTTGAAACTTGTTAAGCTTGGATAAGTACTTTAGTTTGCGACTCTTTGTCTTCTGTAAAATGGTGAAAATCGTAGTACTTGCTTACCTAGTATTGATGTGAGGATGTAAATGAATACAAATAAGGTATTTTGAGCATTGACAGATGTATAATAAGCTCTCAATGTATGTTCATCACTTAGGAAACAGTAGATATTCAATAAATATTTTGTACTTATGCCACCCATTCCTAAAAATTTAAAACTTAGTTTTCTTTAGGATATTTGGAGTTCACAACATGGGCCACCAACACAGTCTTCTATGCAGTGTGACTTGAGAGGCCCTTTGCATAAAATAGTTCCCTTCCCATGTTCCAGACTCTATTTCTCACTGATTAATCATTACTGATTTTTGGCAATACAAAGGAGTTTTTCTATAGAAAAACACATTTAAATTGGTTCTATTATTAAATTTCCTTACTTTTGAAATAATGATTATGTATTGAATGTCTACAATATATAAATTAGTATCCTACATATATTAGATTATGAGGGTAAGGAGAAGACTTTGGAAAGTAATTTTATTAAAAGCAAAAGTGGATTTTCTGTATCTGTATTATCTATCTGGTAAAACCCTCACTAGCATTTTAATAATTGTAAAATTTATTGATGATTGCATTGATGACCAAGGTTCAACATATTCATTCTTTATGACGGAAAGTGGCATAAAAAATAATATAATCTCTTCTAGATGAAAATAACAAAAATTTGAAGTTTACTATTGTCCTCTTAACTGCCTATCTTGCATGTCTGAACCCTGCTGAACATATGTGCTATAATCTCACTGTAACTGTCTCTTTCAGAATTTTGAATGACCTTCCTTCAAACATATTTATCTAGACAATTTCCTATTGTCAACTGCGATATTTATTGGAACACTCTTATGACAAATAAAGAATCTAAAATGAAAAATCAAGCTATATAGGATTTATCTAATATTTGGAAGGCCTGATGACTTTAAAAGCCTGATTCTCCTTAGACAACAGGAATGTGTGATTCACAAATATTTCCTAACAATCAAAGGAACATATGCATATTTATTAGGAATTGATATGGTTTGGCTCTGTGTTCCCACACAAATCTCTCCTTGAATTGTAATAATCACCATGTGTTAAGGGTGGGATGAGGTAGAGATAATTAAATCATATCGGTGTTTTCTCTCATGCTGTTCTCATAATAATGAGTGAGCTCTCGTGAGATTTGAAGGTTTTATGAGAGGCTTACCACTTTAATTGGCACTCATTCTTTCTCCTGCCAACCTGTGAAGGAGTGCCTCCCACCATGATTGTAAGTTTCCTGAGGCCTTCCCAGTCTTGCAGAACTTCGAGTCAATTTAATTTTGAGTCAATTTCCTCTTTTCTTTACAAATTACCCAGTTTTGCATATTTCTTTATAGCAGAATGAGAACAGACTAACACAGTAAATTGGAGCTGAGGTAGTGGGGTGCTGCTATAAAGAATCCTGAAAATGTGGAATCAACGTTAGAACTGGGTAACAGGCAGAGATTGAAACAGTTTGGAGGACTCAGAAGAAAACAGAAATAGTTGGGAGTTTGGAACTTCCTAGAAACTTGTTGAATGGTTTTGAACAAAATGCTAATAGTGATGTGGACAATGAAGTTCAGGCTGAAGTGGTCTCAGAGGGAGATGAAGAACTCATTGGGAACTGGAGCAAAGGTGATTCTTACTATGCTTTAACAAAGAGAATGGTGGCATTTTGCCCCTGCCCTAGAGATCTGTGGAACTTTTAACTTGAGAGAGATGATTTAAGGTATCTGGTGGAAGAAATTTCTAAGTAGCAGAGCATTGAAGAGAAAGCAGAGTGTAAAAGTTTGGAAAATTTGCAGCCTGACCACTAATAAAAAAGAAAAACTCATTTTATGGAGAGAAATTTAAGCCTGCTGTAGAAATTTACATAAGTTATGAAGAGCCAAATGTTAATCACCAAGACAATGGAGAAAATCCCTCCAGGGCATGTTAGAGAACTTCACGGCACCCACTCTCATCACAGATCTGGAGACCTAGGAGGGAAAAATGGTTTCATGGGCCCCCTACTCTATGTAGCCTCAGGACGTGGTGCCCTGCATCACAGCTGCTTCAGCTCCAATTCTGGCTAAAAAGAGCCAAAATACAGCTCAGGCCATTGCTTCAGAGGGTGCAAACCCCAAGCCTCAGTGGCTTACACGTGGTGTTGGGCCTGTGGGTGCACAGAAGACAAGAAGTGAGGTTTGGGAACCTCCACCTAGATTTCAAAAAATGTATGGAAATGTCTGGATGTCCAGGCAGAAGTCTGCTACAGAGGTGGAACCCGCCTGGAGAACTTCTGCTGGGGCAGTGCAGAAGGAAAATGTGAGATTGAAGCCCCCACTCAGAATCCCCACACAGAGGCACTGCCTAGTGGAGCTGTGAGATGAGGGCCAGCATCCTCCAGACCCCAGAATGGTAGATCCACTGACAGATCGCACTGTGCACCCAGGAAAGACGCAGACACTCAATGTAAGCCCGTGAAAGCAGCTGGGAGGGGGGCTGTATCGTGCAAATCCATAGGGACAGAGCTGCCAAAACCTGTGGGATCCCCACTCTTGCATCAGCATGACTTGGATGTGAGACATAGAGTCAAAGTAGATCATTTTGGAACTTTAAGATTTAATGACTGACCTATTGGATTTGCATGGGGCCTGTAACCCCTTTGTTTTGGCTTATTTCTCCCATTTGGAATTGGTATATTGACCTAATACCTGTACTTCCATTGTATCTAGGAAGTAACTAACTTGCTATTTTACAGGCTCATAGGCAGAAAGGAATTACCTTTTCTCAGATGTGACTTTGGACTTGGATTTTGGGGTTAATGCTAAAATGAGTTAAGACTTCGAGGCACTGTTAAAAAGGCATGATTGTGTTTTGAAATGTGAGGGCATGATTTTTGGGAGGGCCAGATGCAAAATGATATGGTTTGGCTTTGTGTCCCCACCCAAATCTCATCTTGAATTGCAATAATTCCTATGTGTCATATGGGGGCAGGACCAGGTGTAGGTAATTGGATCATGGGACTGCTTCCCCCATGCTGTTCTCATGATAATGAGTGAGTTTCAGGAGATCTGATGGTTTTGTAAGCATCTGGCATTTCCCCTGCTTACACTCATTCTCTTTGTTGCTGCACCATGAAGAGGTGCCTTCCACGATTGTAAGTTTCCTGAGGCCTTCCCACCCATGCAGAACTGTGAGTCAATTAAACCTCTTTTCTTTATAAATTACCCAGTCTCGGGTATTTCTTTATAGCAACCTGAGAACAGACTAATGTAGGAATTTAAATAGTTATATTTAGGTTACTATCCATTTAGCAAAAATGATTATATTCCCAACCTTAATTAATATCTCTCTCAAACATGTTTCTTAACATTTTCCCTGTTGAAAATTAAATTTTTATTTTTTAAATAATACATCAAGATATAGAATGCAGAGCATCCAATAAGAAATATCAATTTAACTCAGTCTTACCCAATGGCAGAGTTCATACACACCAATGAATATTTCCCTACATTTAACTCCTGTTAGGAATGTTAATATGTTTTATTCAGTATTTTTATGTCAAAGTCGTCCTAGTTATGCTTATTCTCCAGAGATATATGTAAACTAAGAAGCAAGAGCTTACAAAAATTTCTATAGTATTTGTAACAGTTTATTAACAAATAAACAATTTATTCTCAACAATATCAAGTTGCCATTTTGCTTAACTTGTTCAAGTTCATTCAAATCCATTTACTTTTCCAAATGTCAGCAGTAATCTAAACTGTTCCACATCACAGGCTGCTGACAGTTGGTATGTAAGATAATAAACAGAATTGTATTCACTTGGGCAGTAAAATTCATAGATTTTTCTTTCTATGGACCCAGTTATCACATAATTTAGAAATTAGTTTGTCACTCTGATTTTCAATTCATAGAGTTAATATAATTGAACTGAGCTCACAGGTGTCAAGAGAAATATTAACTATATACAAACTGGTATGTAGGCCAGTGAATTTTATTATTTCATAGTAGAATACATGGAAAATTTTTTTTAAAATATGATTTACCTGACAAGAAATCTTTCAAATACCATTCCCATAATGTGATTATTTTATATAGATGGTTAAGAAAGTGAAGTTTGCTTTTTCAGGAGGATTTTGGCATCATGAGACACAAGCTATCAATTCTTGCAATGCTAGCTTTATGAATTCAGATACCAAAAAAGAAGAAAACCTAAAATGTTTTACTATCATTTGCAGAAAACATTGGCATGCAAATAGAGAGGAAGCATGCA
Organism: Gorilla gorilla gorilla; assembly: GCF_029281585.2. Taxonomy (NCBI): domain Eukaryota; kingdom Metazoa; phylum Chordata; class Mammalia; order Primates; family Hominidae; genus Gorilla; species Gorilla gorilla. The sequence continues at coordinate 38,226,191 of NC_073227.2, read as the reverse complement.
AGTAAAGACTGAATTAGTCACTGATTTTGAATCATATCCTGTAGCCATTTGTTTAGGAAACAGATGACAGAAAAGTACAATTGTTCTGACCTCTCCAGCAATCTCTTTAAAGGTATCTTTTCTCCCTCTATTAATATTATGACGGAGCCTGTTGCTTTCAGAGAATTTCAGTCAGATAAACTAAATCATACTAGGATGTTCTTAACTTCCTGAATTTCCTTCAGTAATTTCTTTTACATATTCTAAAGGACCCCAAGGTGTGAGCAGTGAAAACCTGAAAGACATGAATCTTAATTTTATTCTTTGATGTTCTTCTTCTTATTTATTCTTCAATATATAGATCAGCTGTGAACTCATTCTTTACTGAAGTCTTCATTTTTCTCATTTCAACAGTACAAATCCTATCCTCTCTAAGATACCACAGCACCACTATTATAATTCCATTGCTGTGTTTATCACACCATGTTATAGTTCCTTCAGGAATATTCTCAGAAGCTAAACTTTTCTGATTTCAATCTCAGTTTCTGGGGAAAAGACAACTGAGCATCTTTTGTAGTAACTGTCAAATTAAACTCCTTCCCTGTGAATATTCTTATGTTTTGTTGACTGTTTCTCTGACTGTTGATAACTTTTTAGGTTTTAATCTAGAATTTTAGAGGAATAAACTCCATCCCTTTTACCCTTTTACTATCCATACCTTTTAATTTTACTCTATAGTTTTACTTAATGTAGCATAGTGGAGGTTCAAGTATTCTTTTATAAGTGTGCCTAATTTTACAGATAACAAAACTAAACCACTCAAAGGCTAAACATCTGCACCGAGTCCCAGTTTCCTCATCTGCAGGTATGGGGATATTTCTTACCTAAAGAGATTAATCTAAGACTATTTCTATGTTTGGTACAGTGCAGGGGATGTAATTAAATACAGACTAGATGGTTAAATTATTTTTGTGACTATTTCTTAATAGCTTCAGAAAATCTCAAATTTACTTCATCTTTATTGAAAAAATTCAGAATGTTTTCCAAACAAAATATTGCCTTTCTCATTACCATTTATATTTATTTGTCAATTCAAAAATACCTTACTGACCTGCTTTTTATGGAAACAAACCTCCCCAGGCTGTGGACACTGCTGCGTTTCGCAGAATCCTCCAGGATAATCATGCCACATCCATGTCTACCTTGCTGCAGGTGCAATGTCTATGCAGTCTTAGGTTTGAGTTCACTATAAAGTTAATGGGTGGAATGGCAGAAATCATATAGTAACATGTACCTTTCATACCTTATTTTTACATTTTAATTATCTTATTTTTTTTCTCAAAGGCTTTTCTTATATTGTCAACCGAACTGTCATTATTTTAAAATAAAGAATTGAGACCTGATAACACAGATTAATAAAGTTAGAGTGCCTGGTATATGCTTTGATTTTATACTTTTGTATTATAATGCACTATTAAAATGAAAAAAATATATATAACTTTTTTCTGCAAATCTGTTTATTCCATTAGATTGTAATTTGTGGAAGGGCAGATACTGGGTATATTCAGTTTATAATTAGATCACTAACCCATGGCCTGTGCTTGGGCCTATAAAACCCACAACTATTTTATGAACAATTTTTTTTCTCCCACATCATTTGCACCCCTTACATCAGCCTGTCATATGTAAATTATTAATGAAATCATGAGTGTTTCTTTTATTTCAAACCAATCCATTGCTGTATTCAGACTGTTAAAGCAAAATAAGCAGAAGGCCATTATTCTGGGATTTCTGTACCCAGAAGCCTCATGCAAGCAAATCAAAACATAACTTAGAAGCACTCCTGTTAATGATTAATTTGGAATTAAGTTTCAACAAATCACAGATGGCCTACCAACGCTTTGGTTATATTATTAGTGACTTCCCATCAGATCATACCCAAATAAGGCCAATGCCTAGGTATAGCCAAACAAGTAATTTATTTACTTTACTTCCTCACGTATTCTATAAAATCTCACTTCCTAGGATACTGGAGTAGAGCTCTCTGAACCTCTTTCAGTTTTGAGTGCTGCCTGATTCATGAATTATTCTTTGTTCAAATAAATTCTGTTCATTTTTTTAAAGTTTTCCTTTTAAGTCATTAATCCTTATCTTTCTTTTAGTCTTATTTACTAATTGTTCTTTTTAATTATTTTACATTATGTTGGTTCAAGTATGTGTAAAACTAGTATCTACATGCAACCTAGCAATGGACCTGTAATTTACACAAAGAAAAATGATCATATTAATTCTCTTTATCAAGGTTAGAGAATGTTGTAAAAGAGATTTATTTATTACCTATTTATATGTGTATAGGTATACTTACTTGCCCCTTTTTAACACCTTTTTATTAAGTACACAACAGAATTCCTAATTTATAATGCTATTCTCTCTGGAATATTCATCTAAATATGCACCTGCATGGCTGACAAACCAGTCATGACTATATTTTCCCACTATCTGAGAACTAACATATGTCCTCAGCCAACGAGAGCCAGCAAACATTGCCTAATGGACACAGCTGAACAATGTCAGTGAATGCATCATATTGTGAATTCTCTCATTCAGTGAGTGGTACGCTCTTCTATTTTGAGACAAGTGTTGCTTTTCATTGGTGGTCTCACTTTCTTCTGACCTGGGAAGAGTATTTCCTGATACTGGGAGACAAAATGATTGTGAGTGGTAGTACCATAGAGAAAGAATGGGTGGAAGAATGGATGAGTGTCAATGTTAAAACACTAAATTTAGAATGTTTTAGTCTTCTTTAAAAGTCTGTGTAAAAACAGAGTAGAGGTGAGCAATTCAACAACAAAAACTTCATAAACATTAGTGTAGCCCTAGGAGACCAGTAATTATATGAGGTCTTTATTATATTGTTGCTAAACTAAAGCATATCATAACTCACAGGAATTTGGAGATGAAAAAGAATGGGTTACAAGGAGGCTGCAATCCACTCTCCCCTTTTATGCCCAAGAAAGAAAAGAAATGACCCATTCAAATCCCCTTATAATCATTTAATGAGCCCTCATAGCAAACACATAAATTTTATTTTCTGGCAGAAGGAGTCTTTATCTATAGAATTCCTTCAGTGATATTTATCTTGTCTGACTACATTGCTTATTGCAAATAAATCTTCAATGTATGGATTTATATGGGCATTTCTAGTTGTAGAACATCTGAACAGCTGTGGAAGTAAATAAGTATAATATGGAGCCATTTCATAAAGAAAATGATTACCTTTGAACTAGTAATTTCACTTAGAAATGTAAAATGTAAACAAGAAATGCAACCCGATGTTAAGGTAAAGCACTCAGAACTGCACTGACAATCTCAAATTTCTCTATTTTTAACATGTTTTGATATTGCATCTATCTTTTGAATTAACAGTATAATCAGAGGAACTGTAATTTCTGTAAATGTGATTTGGCAATTCCATTCTTTGTGTTTCTGATGTAAGATACTTGGAAGGCATCTAGTTGGGCTTGTGCTACAGGAAACTCAGATGGAATTGGTTATGTGCTGAATTACACACCCTCCCCCATATTCATATGTTGAAGTCTCAACCCCTCAGTGTCTCAACATGTAACTGTATTTTGAGGTAAGGTCTTTAAAGAGGCAATTAAATTAAAGTGAGGCTTTTAGGGTGGGAAATTAATCCAATATACTTGGTGTTCTTATAAGAAGAATCAGAGACAATGGTGATGGTGCATGCAAATAATTGGGAGGTTATTAGACTGAGACAGTCTCAGGGTTTTAGCTTCCTCCATAAGCAGAATGGAGCCCAAACTAACAGTAAAGCGAAACTACAGACTTTACCAATCAAAAGCTCCATCTAACCTCTATCTAGGGTCTTTCCACACTAAAATGATTAAATACATTTTCTTTGTCTTCCTTTGATGTAAAAGCTCGCTGCTTATGCTGCAATAGTGGCGCATTCTGAATCTCTTCTGATTCTGAGTGCTTCCTGATACATGAATTCTTCTTTGCTCAACTAAATTCTGTTAAATTTATTTTGGCTATTTTTTTTCTTTTAACAGAAGACACAGCAAGAATGAGGTCATCTTCAAGCTAATGAGAGGCTTTAGTAAAAACAAAACCTGCCTACACCTTGATATTGGACTTCCAGCCTTCAGATCTATGATAAAATACATTTTTGTTTGTTTGTTTAAGCCACCCAGTCTGTGTTATTTTGTTAGGGTGATCTTAGTCGACAAACTACTAATACAAACTGGTTTGGTTTGCACTGCCATTCTCAGGAATACATACTTTTTCTTAGAAGCATATGCATTTAATATGGCACATCATCAATGATTCAGCTCAAGGTTAAAGTTTCATGGAAGCTTGGAAATTTAGAGATAGTCCTCTGTTTTACAGACGACAAACAAAAGCCACAAAAGCAACGTGTATAAATCGTGTGTTTCTAAATATGAGGGATTTGCGATAGACCAATAATTAACACATGTCTTTCAAACTCATGTTCTAAATATCGAAAAAATAAGGTTAAAAAAAGTAGTGGCACATGGATCCCAAAATATCATCCCTATTACGATTAAAAGCTAACTAGAGAATGTAGTTTAGTGGAAAGAACTGGGCTTGCTAAATGCGTCCCAGAATTCATGATGATACCTACATTCTCAGAACAGTGCTTGCCCAGGGCAGACACATCCCAATTACTCAAAGTAATAGAGTTAGATTTTTCTTTTGAAGGAGAATAGAATGCTTGCAACTTATGTGAATGTAATACTGAAGAGATGGAAAACAAAAATATATGGAGTTGAGCCACCTTGACAACTTCTTATAGTATAATAAATTATTTCAACATGTACTGGATTAAAACAACACTCACTTATTTGCTCAGGAATCTTCTTTTGGGGTGGAGTTCACTGGAGAAAAATTACCTGGAATCCCAATGGCATCAGCTAGGACTAAAACATCCAAGATGACTTCTTTCCTAAAATGGATGAAGCCTAGCAGTAATGATGACTGGACAGGCATTTGACTGTCTCTATCTACACAGCCTCTTCGTGTATCTAGTTCTGGTTTCTTGTTACTGTGGAAGTCTCAGTTTATTCCGACTTATTAGCTGGTGGATTACTTACTCCAGAGCACAAAAGTAGAAGCTGCTAAGCTTGCTTAGTACCTGGACTTCGAAATTTCAGAATGGTATTTCTACTGTTTTTGTTTGTTTGTTTTAATTACAATAGGCATAGAGCCAAACTAAATGCAACGGGAGGGAAAACAGACCCCACCTCTTGTTGAGGGTGTGATATGAACAAACCGCAAACTAGTTTGTGATATGAGAGATAAGATTGTGGCAGTTTTTAGAAGTATGATCTGTCAAGTGATCCCCACATGCCAAGTTTATTTGTAACAAATTACAATCAGGTAAGTCACACTACTTTACCCTATATGGAATAAGTAGTGTCAGAGAAAAGCCACATATGCGAAAGTAAATGGGCTTAAGCAAATATGACCATAATCGAAATGTAGAAGGAACATGCAAGAGTGGAAGAGAAGAGTTTTCTCTCAAAAATATTGATTTCTAGCCAGGCGCAGTGGCTCACGCCTGTAATGCCAGCACTTTGGGAATCTGAGGCGGGCGGAACATGAAGTCAGGAGATCGAGACCATCCTGGCTAACATGGTGAAACCCCGTCTCTACTAAAAATACAAAAATTTAGCCGGGCGTGGTGGCGGGCGCCTGTAGTCCCAGCAACTACCCGGGAAGCAAAGCTTGCAGTGATCCGAGATCACACCACTGCACTCCAGCCTGGGCGACAGAGCAAGACTCCGTCTCAAAAAAAAAAAAAATTGAATTCTATAAAATTTTTATTTTGTACATTGTTTAATGGTTCATTGTTTTGTTTTTCATTATTATTATCATTTTTGTTTGTTTGTTTGAGACGGAGTTTTGCTTTTGTTGCCCAGGCTGGAGTGCAATGGCCAATCTTGACTCACTGCAACCTCAGCCTCCCGGGTTCAAGCAATTCTCCTGCCTCAGCCTCCTGAGTAGCTGAGATTACAGGCATGCGCCACCAGGCCCGGCTAATTTCGTATTTTTAGTAGAGACAGGGTTTCCCCATGTGGGTCAGGCTGGTCTCGAACTCCCTACCTCAGGTGATCCGTCAGCTTCGGCCTCCCAAAGTGCTGGGATTATAGGTGTGGGCCACCACACCCGGCCAATTGTTCATTGTTTGACAATGAATATTAAAGGAAATAAAATATTTTTATTTAAACTACTGCTGCATAGGCCTCATATTTGTTGAAGATCTACATACTACACTTTTTCCTATCCTCTGAAGATATCCTGTATGAACTCCATGATCTCAAAGCTTACAATTTAGTGTGGGGGATGGGGTGGGGGAAGGGTGCTTATGAAAAATAAGTGAAAAAAAAGGTCAAAAGGACTTTAAGGAAAAGGATTATACTTTATATTCAGAATTTAATTAAATTTAGCACAGAGCCTGTCTCAGTCTGTGAAAATTCATAATTCATCAATCCCTATTTTTCTGTGGGAAAGAATGATACGTATATGTTTCTCCATAACAGTACTGAGCCCTAATATGCACAATTTGTCTATTTAAACTCTGTTTTAAATGTTATTTTCTAAAATTGGAAAAGTAAACCTCGATGTATAATAGCACATGTATGTTTGGCAAAGATAAAAATCGTATGCTGCTTATCAGGAAATACAAACCTCAGAGGACATGTTTACCTATATAGGGAATCACCTCTCTGGGTCATATTGACTTACCAATTAATAACTATTACTGTTGACTTCAGTTTTCAACAAGCCACCTTGAATTATGTTAATTATTTTTCTCCTATTTTTTTCTTTACTCCATTCTATCTTGTGATAATTTGTATCCAGCATATAGTATCCAGCAGGTCTTAATAGCTACTATGTTTGGCATGCTTGGTATGCCAAAGGCACTACGTAATATGCTCTGACCTTCTTATATTTTTTATTTTATTTAATACTGACAATAATTTCTATAAAAGCAACAAAAAAACCTGAGACTTAGAATTCAGGGCTATGACGGTATTGACAGCACTGTGTGTGACTGAGCCAATATTGGAAACCAGGACTGGCCCATCCCATAACTTTTGGTAGTTAATCAGTGTCCTCTAATACTTAATGACATGCTCTAAATTGGATATTTGATATCTTTTTAAAAGTCCAGACTGGTTGCTGTCTATTACAAAATTCTCCTTGTTCCAGTTCCACTAAAAAAGGCCATTGAAATATTTTTCTCACAAAATATTGCTTGAGCTCCCTCCAACTTGGCAAAAATAAAATAAAACAAATATAGATAAATAAAATTATCTTTTGGCATTTGAATATTTATGTAAGGCAGTATTTAATCTTTGTTGAGTTACAATCTCCATAGAGCATATGAAATAAAACTATAGACAATCTTGATATATACTGCATTCAACTCCAGAAGGGCCACAGACATTCTGAAGCCTGTTTGTAGCATTCATTCAAGTAATGTTTTCTAAAGTGTTATTCGCACATTCCAAATTAAATAATATGTCAACTCATGCACTGTTATCTAAAGATATTTTAAATTTTATATACATCAATTCTGATTAGATAAAAGGAGAGACAGTTTGGTGTTACCATGTCTTTATCATCTTAAAAATTCAGTTTTAACTAAGTGAAACTAGACCTCAGGCTCGAAGCCTTCAGCAGGAAAGATTATCTATCTATAATTTAATAAAATTTCTTGTTTCATAATGTTGTTTTTGGTCATGTTATTTGCATTTTTGGTTATTAAGCACCAGAAGTTTTTTTTTTTTTTTTTTTTTTTCAGACACAGTTTCATTCTTGTCGCCCAGGCTGGAGTGCAATGGTGCGACCTCAGTTCACTGCAAACTCCGCCTCCTGGGTTCAAGTGATTCTCCTGCCTCAGCCTCCCAAGTAACTGGGATTACAGGTGCCCACCACCAAGTCTGGCTAATTTTTGTATTTTTAGTAGAGATTGGGTTTCACCATGTTGGCCAGGATGGTCTTGAACTCCTGACCTCAGGTGATCTGCCCACCTCAGCCTCCTACAGTGTTGGGATTACAGGCGTGAGCCACCAAGTTTGGCCAATCAACAGAAGACTTTTTTAGGCTTGGTTTTAAGAATTTTCATAAATTATTTCACTTGTCATCCGTGACCTATGGCAGTCATACAAAGTTTCCTTTTAAATATTTAAATATGAAAAAAAAGTTAGTTAAAGCTAGAAGATGACATAAATGTTTGTCAAAAGATTATCAGTGTGGTAAGTGGATTACTAAAACTTGGGAGATATTTTCTTAATGTGTCCAATTATTTTGTATAAAATAAATGACCAACCTCAGATGATTTGTTCTTTTTTATTATAATGTTAGTTTTCACCATTCTGGAAGAATTGTGTCTAAATGATGGAAGATGATAATTAGCTACATGTGAAGGACACAGTGTGTGTGCTCCACGTTACTACTGTTGATTGTGTCAGTGATTGTCTAGTTTTAGTTATGTTATCCTCATGAAAGAATTTGAAGTACAAGTTGACTGGAAGTGATGATGGAATATTTGTGACTCATCCTCAGATAGAAACTCAGGGAAAATAAATCTTATTCTATCTTACCATTCTTGACACATGTACCACTGTTTGCTAATACTTAGTCATCTTTATTTTTACTTTCTTGACAGTATTACATGTAAATAGGTATTTACATACAAATGAGGAAATCACTGGTTGTCAACAGATTCCCATAAATCTCAAATAAAGTCACTTGCTTATAAGTAATATATATATATTTCTTATAAGGAATATATATATATATATTGGCTGAAGTAACGCAATTCATACAAATGCACTACGAAAGCTACCATCATAGCACGAAATCCATGTTAACTATCTGGAATTAGATTGTAATAATATGGAATAGTAATTGCTATTATCTTCTTTGGAAAACATGTAGAATGACAGGAAAACAAAAACAGAAAAGAAACATATTCTAGAGAGAAAGAAGAATATATAAAAGAATGAATGTTTTGATAATCACCACCTTATATTTGAAAACCATAGCAAGTTAGAGTTGTCCTTCTAGCTCATTAGATGTAGCATGTTGATATGTTAGAAATAAACGCATTAAAATATCTTCTCAATCAAAATTTTCATGATGTTAGTAAATGTTCTCTTTCATTCTTCCCTTTTCTCCTTTCTAACTCCCTGAGATATGCTTCTTCTCTTCCTTCCCTTCCTTCTTCCCTCCCTCCACTTTCTGCCTTCTTGCCCCCCTTCCTCCCTCATTTCCTTCCTTCCTCCCTCCTTCTCTCGCTCCCTCCTTCCCCGCTTCCTTCTTCATCTGGGCTTCCCATCCTCCCTTCCATTTTTTTCTTACATTTCCTCTCTAATTTCTTTTCTCTTTCACAAATACGTTTTAGGCATCGTTATTTTTCAAGAAAACATTCTACAATGTGGTAAATAAATGAAAACCGTCAAGAAGCTTGAAATGTGCAAACAGAACTTAAAATAACATCTTAGAAACTGAAAAAGTAATCACAAAACTTCTATTTTGAGATTGGAATAAAGTTCTAAAAGAGTTCCTGCCATGTGGAGATCAGTTATAACTGACAGATTTCATGAGAGAGCTTGCATTAGGTTAGAGCATGAGACCTCAAACAAAAGTTCCATAAAGGCAAAGTAGGTTGGAGGAATTGGTATTGTGTCCGGAATTAGTGGATTCTTGGTCTTAATGACTTTAAGAATAAAGCCGGGGACCCTCGAGGTGAGTGTTACAGCTCTTAAGGTGGCGCGTCTGGAGTTTGTTCCTTCTGATGTTCGGATGTGTTCGGAGTTTCTTCCTTCTGGTGAGTTCGCGGTCTCGCTGGCTCAGGAGTGAAGCTACAGACCTTCGCGGTGAGTGTTATAGCTCTTAAGGCCGCGCCTCTGGGGTTGTTCGTTTCTCCTCGTGGGCTCACGGTCTCGCTAGCTTCAAAAGAGAAACTGCAGATTTTCGCGGTGAGTGTTACAGCTCATAAAATCAGTGTGGACCCGAACAGTGAGCAATAGCAACATTTATTCAAAGAGTGAAAGAACAAACGTTCCACAGTACAGAAGCGACCTGGGCGGGTTGCCGCTGCTGGCTGGGGCAGCCTGCTTTTATTCTCTTATCTGGCCCCACCCACATCCTGCTGATTGGTAGAGCCGAGTGGTCTGTTTTGACAGGGTGCTGATTGGTGCGTTTACAAACCTTGAGCTAGATACAGAGTGCTGATTGGTGTATTTACAATCCCTGAGCCAGACATAAAGGTTCTCCAAGGCCCCACCAGAGCAGCTACATACAGAGTGTCGATTGGTGCACTCACAAACCCTGAGCTAGACACAGGGTGCTGATTGGTGTGTTTACAATCCCTGAGCTAGACATAAAGACTCTCCACATCCCCACCAGACTCAGGAGCCCAGCTGGCTTCACCCAGTGGATCCCGCACTGGGGCTGCAGGTGGAGCTGCCTGCCAGTTCTGCGCCATGTGCTCGCACTCATCAGCCCAGGCGGTCGATGGGACTAGGCACCATGGAGCAGGGGACGGCATTCGTCGGGGAGGTTCCGGCTGCACAGGAACCCATGGAGGCGGGGGAAGGCTCAGGCATGGCAGGCTGCAGTCCCGAGGCTTGCCCCGCGGGAAGGCAGCTAAGGCCCGGCGAGAAATCAAGTGCAGCGCTGGTGGACCGGCACTGCTGGGGGACCCAGTACACCCTCCGCAGCCGCTGGCCCGGGTGCTAAGCCCCTCACTGCCCGGGGCCGGCAGGCCACTCCAAGTGTGGGGCCCGCCAAGCCCACGCCCATCTGGAACTCCAGCTGGCCCGCAAGCGCTGTGCGCAGCCCCGGTTCCTGCTCGCCTCTCCCTCCACACCTCCCTGCAAGCTGAGGGAGCCGGCTCTGGCCTTGGCCAGCCCAGAAAGGGGCTCCCACAGTGCAGCGGCCGGCCGAAGGGCTCCTCAAGTGCTGGCAAAGTGGGAACGCAGGCAGAGGAGGCGCCGAGAGCAAGCGAGGGCTCTGAGGACTGCCAGCACGCTGTCACCTCTCAGTATCTCAGACAAGAAAGCAACTTTATAACAGACAGTGACAGAGGAAAAGTAGACAATATTCTTAGAATTGAGCATAAAGTTTTGTAATAGTAGGTGTATAAAATCTTGCATGTCTATTCTAGTTTTCAGTAGAAAGAATCTTGTGAACTGATAATTTTAGAAGTATATTCTTTACTCATTACCTTTAATCAAATGCTAAAAGGGGGTAAATTTCTAATTCTTTTCAAACAGGTAGATAGGTATAGGGAATATATAAGGACCTTACATATTCCTGTATCTTTCTTATTTTTTAAGACCCTATATAAATAAAAAAATTCTGAAATAGAATTTTTGAATAATTTTACTTAGGTGCAACCATTTGGCTATCTTAGTTAAAACCATGTTTCTTAATAATATATTCATTATTTTTATTTTAATTAATATGCAAAAACATTTAAAATGTATCTAAAAGGGTAAATAGATGATCACTTGTTTTAAGGAATGAAAAAACAGATATGTTAATTCTTTTTTATATAGAGGAAGCATTTTATGATAGATAAATGTACAGACATCCTAGTATGACAGTTCTACTTTTTATCTCACTGCCATATAACACAAAAGTATTTGGGTTCCTTTTGACAGCTGGAGGGTACATAACACATCAGGTGTTAGTTCTTTGTGCGTTTGCATGAGAATGACACATGACACTTCAGATCACGTTGCATTGGCTAAAATATGTCATGTGATCATTGCTAACTCTAAGTGGGTATACACCTGGAGAGACAAAACATACAAAGTCTTAGAGTGCTCTGCTCCTGTCTATTATAGAAGGTTAGGTATTTTTTGTGAGAATTTGTTCTACTGCTATACATTTTTATCTTTAGATATAGAAATTTTAATGAATGCCACACTGACCTTTTCCCTAGGTAAAAAGCTTTCCTCCTTTCCCTAGAAGAAAGGCATGTAGTTCAGAGGAGAGGCCTCAAGAAAAAGAAGTAAGATACAATGAAGTTTTTCCTAGAAAGTATGTATTAATTGAAATAGCAAATCACTTGAAAGAAATCCCCTATACTCTGCCATCTTTCCCTCTGTGAACTCTTTATGAAAAAGTAACAAATGCAAATAAACCTCATTTCAAGAAGAGTAATAACCTTAATTCATTATATATAGAATTCAAACATAAACACTCTTTAAAAAAAGAAGGAAAAACACATAGCACATATCACATCTATATATTACTGTTTAATCATTATTTTATGCAACATTATGTTTGTAATATTTATCCATCCCATTGCATATACATGTATTTTGTTTATTTTTTAGCAAGGATACATTTAGTAATCTGTCATAATATGATTTTAAAATTTGAAATTGGAGGTTTTTTTAAACTTTTACTTTAGGTTCAGGAGTACAGGTAAAGGTTTGTTATATAGACAAATTGCTTGTCATGGGTTGTTTGGTGCACAGATTATTTTGTCACTCGGATAGTAAGTATAATAGTCAATACGTAGTTTTTCAATTCCTCTCCCTCCTGCCATCCTCCACTCTCAAGTTGGGCCCAGTGTCTGTTGTTCTCTTCTTTGTGTCCATGTGTATTCAGTGTTTAGCTCCCACGTAAAAGTTAGAACATGTGATATTTGGTTTTCCATTCCTGTGTTAGTTCACTTAGCATTATGGCCTCCAGCTCCATCCATGTTGTTGCAAAGGACATCATCTTGTTCTTTTTTTTATGGCTGCGTGGTATTCCATGGTGTATTTGTAACACATTTTCATTATCCAGTCTACTGTTGGTGGGCATTTAGGTTGATTCCATGACTTTGCTATTGTGAATGGTGCTGTGATGAACATATGTATGTGTCTTTATGGCAGAATAATTTATACTCCTTTGAGTATATACCCAATAGTGAGATTTCTGGGTTTAATGGGACTTCCATTTTAAGTTCTTTGAGAAATTGCCACACTGATTTTTCACAATTGCTGAAGTCATTTACATTCCCACCACCAGCATATAAATGTACCCTTTTCTCCACAACCTCACCAGCAACAGTTCCTTTTCTTTTCTTTTTTTTTTTCTTTTGACTTTTTAGTAATAGCCATTCTGCCTGGCCTGAGATGATACCTCATTATAGTTCTGATTTGCATTTCTCTAATAATTAGTGATGTTGAGCACTTTTTCAGATGATTGTTGGCCATGTGTGTCTTCTTTAGAAAAGTGTCTGTTCATGTCCTTTGTCCACTTTTTAATAGGATTGTTTGTCTTAGCTAATTTGTTTAAGTTCCTTATAGGCTCTGAATATGAGACCTTTGTTGGATGCATAGTTTACAAATAGTTTCTCTCCTTCCATAGGTTGTCTGTTTATTCTGTTGATACCTTCTTTTGGTGTGCCACTCTGAGGAATGCAATAAAATGATACAGGAGATAAAAGAGAAAATCGCTATTTCATAAAAGAACCAAACTGAACTGATAGAGCTGAAAAACCTATGTCAAGAATTTGATAATACAATTGCAAATATTAATAGTAGAATTAACCAAGCTGAAGAAATAATCTCAGGACTCAAAGATCTGTTCTCTGAAGTAATTCAGTAAGACAAACAATAAAGAAGAATGAACCAAACCTATGAGAAATATGGGATTAGCTAAATAGAACAAATCTAAAACTTATTGGTGTCCCTGAAAGAGAGAAAGCAAGCAACTTGGAAAACATATTTGAGGATATAATCCATGAAAATTGTCCCAACCTTGCTACAGAAGCCAACAAATCCAGAAAAGGCAGAGAACCTCTGCAAGACACAATGCAGGATGAGCATCCTCAAGACATGTAGTCATCAGATTATCCAAGGTTGAAATCAAAGGAAAAATGTTAAAGACAGCTAGAGAGAAAGGGCAGGTTACCTACAATAAGAACCCTTTCAAGCTAACAGCAGACCTTTCAGCAGAAACCCTACAAGCCAGGAGATAATGGGGTCCTATATTTAGCATTTTTAAAGCAAATAAATCTAACCAAGAATTTCATATCCAGCCAAACTAAGCTTCATAAGTGAAAGAGAAATAAGGTCATTTTCAAAAAAGCAAATGCAAAGGGAATTTGTTATCACTAGACCTGCCTTACAAGAGGTCCTTATGGGAATGCTAAATATGAGAAGGAAAAACCGTTACTGGCAACCACAAAAACACATTTAGGTATGCAAACAACTAATACCATAGCATATATTCAGCCACTAAAAAATAAACAAAACACATCGCATAAAAATAATTCCTGAATAATAAATTGTATAGATTAATTTATTCAGTCCACAAATACTGAAGAGCATAGTTGCTGTGAGTAATTAAAAACACACTTCAAACATTAGAATACAAATAACGGTAAGAGAATAGGACATACACTTTTGACATGGCTGGGATTAGGTGAGCTACAGAAAGAAAGTAAACAAAAATCACATGGAAATAAAAGTCCATGAGACTCAAAAACAAGCAAGAGAGTGCTATAAAAAAACTTCATATGGGGCCGGGAGCAGTGGCTCATGCCTGTAATCCCAGCACTTTGCGAGGCCGAGGCGGGCGGACTGCCTGAGGTCAGGAGGTCGAGACCAGACTGGCTAACATGGCGAAACCCAGTCTGTCCTAAAAATACAAAAATTACCGAAGTGTGGTGGCAGGTGCCTGTAATCCCAGCTACTCAGGAGGCTGAGGCAGGAGAATGGCTTGAACGTGGGAGGCGGAGGTTGCAGTGAGCCGAGATCACACCATCACACTCCTGCCTGGGT